>NW_025377690.1:0-2334 GCF_016433145.1 Gracilinanus agilis
TTATTTTTCTTGCTTTACTTGGTCTTAGCCAAAAGGCTAAGTGATATTTTCCTTGCTTCAAATGAGTCTTCCCATATTTCTTTGTCTCTTCATCTCCATCATCTTTCAGTGTGGCATAGTAGATAGAGAATCGGTCTCAGTCAGGAAGACTTAGATTCAAGTCCCAGTCCTGACATAGAATAGCTGTGTGATCCTAGTCCAGTCACTTGACCATTCTCAGACTCAGTTACCTCATCCATAAAATGGGGATAATAATAGTATGTACCTCCTAGGATTATTCTAGGGATCAAATGAGATCTGCAAAGCACTATGAAAATCTTAAACCACTATATAAATGGTATCATTAATGTAAGTTGTCATTGAGTTGCCTATCTGCCTTGGTGGAGGGAGATTCCTAACTTGGATGCCAGATTTGGATCAAAAACAAAGAGAAGAAAAGAAAGTAAAATGGTACACTAATATTTCTTTTAAACTCTTACCTTCTGTCTTAGTATCAGGTTTAAGATAGAAAAGTGGCAAGGGCTAGGCAATTGGAGTTAAGTGACTTGCCCAGGGATATATAGCTAGGAAGTATTTGAGGCCACATTTGAACCTAGATCCTTCTGAGTCCAGGTCTGGTGCTCTATCCACTGTGCTGCCTAGCTGCCCCAGTACACTAAAACTTCAGAGCAAGAGTTGGTTTTGTAATCCTGGGAAAGGAATTTAACTTTTCTTATCCTTAGTGTCTTAATCTGTAAAATGGGGGAGAATGATACTGACCTCATATGGTTGCAGTGAGGATAGCACTTCATTAATTTTTTAAAAATGTTATTGATATCTTTTGTTTTTCTATTAAAGTTCCATTTTCCTCCAAATTTCTCTTTCCCCCCCTTTCTAGACCACTACCCCTTATATCAAATAATTTAAAAAACCTGAAAACAAGAAAAAGTAAACCAAATAAATACATAAAAATAAGAGAATGCAAATCAAAACAATCCTGAGGTTTGATCTCAGACTTAGCAAATTGGCAAAAAATAACTAAAGATGGGAATAATTAATGTTTAAAGGATTGTGGAGAGATAGTAACACTAATACATTGTTGGTGGATTAGTGCAACCATTCTAGAAAGCAATTTCTGGTTCTACAGATATAATTGAATTATGATACATTCATATACAATAGAAAAAAATCTGACATTTGCAATGTCCCATAATTGTGGATTCTACCCCTTCTCCATGTCTACAAAGAAGTGATGGGAGCTGTTTTTCTCACATGTTTTCTTTGAGGCCAAGCTCATTCTTTGCAATTCAGCATCATTTATTCTTGATTGTTCTGTGGGTGTTGTTTCTTCCATTGACATCATTGTGGTCATTATGTATATTGTTTTTCTTGGCTCTGTTTACTTCACTCTGAGTCACTTCATATCTTTACATGTTTTTGTTCATTATATTTGTTCATTCTTTGTCATTCTTTAGTCATGTCTCACTCTTCATGACCCCATTTGGGATTTTCTTGGCAAAAATACTGGAGTGGTTTACCATTTCCTTTTCTACCTTATTTGACAGATGGAGAAACTTGGGCAAACATGGTGAAATGACTTATTCAGGGTCACACAACTAGTGTCTGAGAAACAGATTTGAACTCAGGAAGAGAATTCTTTCTGACTCTAGGCCTGGCACTCTATCCACTGTGCCACCTAACTGTCCATTCTTACAATGTAGTAATATTGTATTACATTCATGTATCATATTTTTTTAGCCATTCCTCAATTAATGACCCTTTAATTTGTTTCTAGTTCTTTGTTATCATAAAAAGTGCTGTTATAGATATTTTAGGGTAAATGGGGACTTATTTTTTCAATTAATAATCTCCTTGGGGTATATACCTATCAGTGGAATCCCTGGATCAAAGGGTAAGAACATTTTATCTTCTTTATTTGTGTAGTATGAATGCTCTGGCTCCTTCCTCCAGAACTGGACAGGCTATATCTCCCCCTCATTATTCCAGGGTATCCTGAAGGTTGGATCCTTTTTCTATTGTCATCTTCTTGAGCCCCCATCAATTGTCTTTCTATATTAGGGATTATTAACTAGTATCCCAGGTCTACTAAACCACTTTACATTGATTAGCTTGTAAACTCATTTCTCTCAGTGCCTCTAGGCTATACTCTCCCCTACACCAACTCAGTCTCTGGGGAAATAGACCCCAAACTTAGCTTGGTTCTTACATGGCATTGGTCCTTCCAAGTTCATGCTGAAAGGCTGGGTATCTTTCTTTCTTTCTTTCTTTCTTTCTTTCTTTCTTTCTTTCTTTCTTTCTTTCTTTCTTTCTTTCTTTCTTTCTTTCTTTCTTTCT
>NW_025377691.1:0-3629 GCF_016433145.1 Gracilinanus agilis
TCTCTCTCTCTCTCTCTCTCTCTCTCTCTCTCTCTCTCCCCCCTCCCCTCCCCCACACCCCCAGATGCAGGCCCTTGGGAGGGTGGCCAATGCTGTTTTCTCTCCCACCAGAAATCTCATGCTGTGGTTAGGCTTGGTACCTCCAAACAAGGTGGCAGTCGGTACTGGGTAAATAAATTATTTCAAAACAAAACAACTTGCTAAAACAGCATCTCTGAGACAAAATCGTCTGAGCCCCTGTCCCATTAAGACTGCAAGTAGTTTGAAAACCCCAGACATAGAAAGCAGGTTCTCAGGCTCTTCAAGATTTGAACCTGGAAATTTTAGAGTATTGCTGATGCCCATTCCCGTCGCCTCTGTATAGTTCTGTCATTGCCTGACCTATAAATGAATGTCAGCAGTGAGGAAGCTGAGAGCCACTGGCTAGTTCAGCACTTCAGAAACGGACAGCACTGAGCTCTCTGGCTGAACAGCATACCCCGAGGGACAAGAAATTTAATCAGACTGACCCACTTCTGTGCATCCTGAGACTGTTCATAGAATGCAAATAGGACACAGGTGAGCCTTTGGGGTGTGATGAATGTACTGCCTCATCTGGTTCCCAGAGAAGTCTTCCTGATACCAGTATGATTCTTCCCAAGTGTACCAATTCAAAAGAATGAAATGTGACTTGTATGTCCCTTCCCCAGATGTCTGGTACCCTGTAGAGATGCTTAGTGCTGCCTATAAAATGCCAAAGGGATTGTCCTAAGGTCTTCTCTAAGGGTTCCAGTAGAAATAATGAGCAGAATGGACAAGAGGATGGGACTTGAAATCAGGTAAGTAAATTGTTTTACCTCCCTGATACTCAGTTTTCTCATCCATAAATGGGAATAATAATAGCACTCATTATCCCAGAACTGTGGTGAGGATGGAAGCACTTGTAAGCCACTTAAGCATAAGCTATTATTAATTTTAATGTCTGAGTCTATGATGAGAAGGTTTTCAGAGAGGACTTTGGCTAGACTTTTAATAGGGCATTTCTTTTTTTCTGCAGCATTTCCCAACCACCATATGGACATATTTTCAGAAGTCAAACCTAATAACTTGTGAAAATATGGATTGTGTTGTCCTTTGACTTTTGTTCTTAGTAGGATAAGATATTAAACCACTAAGCGTTAAAGTATTAGTGGCTTATCAGTCTTTCTGGGAGCATGAAGGTTGTTGAACAACTTTGGTATGGTGGCAAAGGCATTGATTTGTGAATTAGAGACCCTTGCTTCAAATCTAGTTTAGCCACTTCCTTCCTGGGTAAGATTGCCTTAAGTTAGTCACTTCATTCCTCTAGGTCTCAATTCTCTCATCTGTAAAATTAAGAGGTTAGGCTAGATGATGCTGAAAGCCACTTATGGCAACTAAGTGTTCGAGTGGAAGGATGACATGTTGGACTTAGAATCAGAAAGACCTGAATTCAGATCCTTCCTCAGACCCTTAATCATGTGACTCTAGACAAATTACTTAACCTCTCAAACTCAGTTTCCTTATCTGTAAAATGGGGATAATAAGAGCACCTATTTCCTAGGTTTATTGTGAGGATCAAATGAGATAATCCATAAGCACTTTGCCAGCCTTAAGTACTACATAAATACCAGCTATCATTATCATTGTTATACCTACTTCTCATTGAGGAGCAAATGAGATAATACATGTAAAGTGCTTTGCAAACCATAAAGCCCCAAATAAATGGTATCTATTATTTATTATTGTTGTATTTGGCCTGGAGCAGAAATTTAATGGGTACACAATCATGGCCTTCAAGTATCAGAAGAGATGTCATATGTAAAGATTAAAATGGTTCTGCTTAACTCCAGACAGAAGACTCAGAATCAAGGGATGTAAGCTCTTTGTGTGGAGAAATTTCCTAAAATTAGAGCTGTTGAAAAGCAGAATGCCTTCCTGACTTGGGAACCAAAGGGATTTCCCTCACTGAAAGTCTTCAAATAGAGACCAGATAACCACTTATTGGGGATACTGTAGAATGATTGAAGTCTGGGTTCTAGATTGAACTGGCTAATCTCTGGAGCCCCTTCCAACTCTAAGATCTTCTAAGTCCCTCATCTCACAAAGAAGGAAACTGAGGCCCACAGAGGGGCCAGAACTCAAGTTTACTCCCCAGAACAAGGGACTGGAGTTTGTAGGACTCTGGCATCCTAGATGGAAGGAAAAAAGGAAACAAGCATTTATTACATGCCTACTCTGTACCAGGTAATGTGCTAAGTGCCTTCACAAATATTGACTTGATTTGATCCTCACAACAACCCTGCGAGGTAGGTACTATAATTATCCCTAGTTCACAAATGAGAAAACTGAAGCCAATAGGTTAAGTTATTAGTCTAGGATCACACAGTAAATAACTGAGGCAAAATTTGAACTGAAAATGGTGGGGTGTGGGGCAGGAGAGGGAAGAATCAGATACCTTGCTTGGAATAGGCTCCATATGAATCTTGTAGCTCCAAATCTTTAAGAGAGTCCCCAATTCTTCTCCACTATTTTAAAGAATATTATATAAATGCAGATGATCATTTATGTGTGAACTTTAAAATAATAATATTTATATGACATTTTAAGGTTTGCAAAGAACTGTACACATATTATTCTCATTTAAGACTCACAGCAAGTTAAGTGGGTACTCTAATGCAGGTGCAATAGGAATTATTACCCTCATTTTACACATATGGAAGATGGAACTTAGTGATAAAGTAACTTACTCCAGAGTAATTCTAAATAATTATATAAGACTTTTTTGAAAAAACCCTCACTTTCCACTTTAGAATCAATACTATGTATTGGTTCCAAGGCAGAAGAGCAATAAGGGCTAAGTAATGGGGGTTAAGTGACTTTCCCAGGGTCTCACAGCTAGGATGTGTCTGAGGTCAGATTTGAATTTATGACCTCCCATCTCTAGGCCTGACTCTCAATCCACTGAGCCACCCAGCTGCCCCCCTAGATAGGGCTTTTAAGTTCTGAACAGTGCTTAATCATTATCTCATTTGAGCCTCCCAACAACTCTGTGAGGTAGCTACTAGTATTATCAGTCCTGTTTTACAGACAGGGAAACTGAGATTCAGAGAAGTTAAACTAGTTGTTCATGGTCACACAGTTAATGTGTTGGAAACAGGATTCAAGCCCAGATCTTTTTGACTCAAGTCCAATTCTCTATCCATTGTGTCTCACTGCTTCATGAGCTATTAGTGAATTCTTTTCCATATAATTCCCAATATAATCTAGTCTGGGATGCAATATTACAAGTAAACCCACAGATGTCTTGTTCTTTGTGCAAGTCATATAGAATTACACTTGTGTGCCAAGCACCACTATGGAAAGGGAAGAATTGGTCAGAGTTTCTAGCAGTTGCCAATTTGAGTTATAATAAGTCAACATGGTGAATCACTGAGTCTTATTAAAAGAAATATCCATAGCCAATGTGGGGATTTATTTTAACTATGAATATTTGTTACAAGGGCTTTGTTTTTCCTCCCCCACTCCTCTCTCAAGGGGAGAGTGGAAAGCAAAAAACAGAGTAGGTTGTTCCTCCAAAAGGAAAGAAGGAAGGAAGAGAGAAAGAAAAAGAAAGGAAGGAAGGAAGGAAG
>NW_025377692.1:0-2439 GCF_016433145.1 Gracilinanus agilis
TATATTTATATTTATATATATATATATATATATATATTTTTTTTTAAGCCCTGCTTTCAGAATCCATTGGGACATGGATCACCACTTCTTTATTAAAATGCTCATACATAAGCCCTTGTCCTAGACGAGGGACTCTTAACTTCTTTTGTGATATAGATCTTTTTTTTTTTAGATTTAAATATATTATTTTTTTTTTTTAGAAAAATTTTCCATGGTTACATGAATCATGTTTTTACTTTCCCCTTCCCCCACTTTTATCCCCTCCCCATAGCCGACGCGCATTTCCACTGGTTTTAAAATGTGTCATCAATCAAGACTTATTTACATATTATTAATAATAGTTGCATTGGTGTGGCCAGTTCAAGTCTACAAGTGATATAGACCTTTTTGACAGTCTAGTAAAGCCTTATAGAATCCTTCTCAGAAGAGTGTTTTGAAATGTTTAAAATATAAAAACATAAGATTATAAAGAAAATCATTTATATTGAAAAAAAAAAAAAAAGATCAAGAGATCATAGTTTCCCTTCAGTGTTTGAAGGGAATTTAAAAGCTCAAAATGAGTCATCGAAGATGCACACCCTACCCTGCCCTCAAGAGTCTTACAATTTAAATAGTTTGCATCTAAGACTGAGAAAGTGGTAAATGTGAACCAGTCAGAATTCTAATAAATTCTTTTTTCTTAAACCTTTGTCTTCTGTACTAGTATCAATTCTAAGTCAGATGAAATGGCGAAGGGCTAGGCAATCAGTGTTGTGAATTGCCCAGAGTCACTTGGTTAGGAAGAATCTGAGGCTAAATGAATAAATAATTTAATGAAGGAAAAAAGCCATTATTAGAATTTAGAAAGCATAGTAGAATGATCTTGGATTCCTCTGATAGACCTGGATTCATAAACCCGTTCACATTTATATTGAAACAGAATAAGTTGTGCCCAAAGCAGTTAGATGTGATGGGAGGAAACTATTTCTTGAATAATTAGAGCTCACTGTGGGAAAGTAGTGAGTTCCCCTTCATTTGAAGTCTTCAAACTGAGACTGAGTGACTGATTACTTGTATTGTTTTGCTTTGTTTTTTGTTTTTTTTTTAACCCTTAACTTCTGTGTATTGGCTCCTAGGTGGAAGAGTGGTAAGGGTGGGCAATGGGGGTCAAGTGACCTGACCAGGGTCACACAGCTGGGAAGTGTCTGAGGCTGGATTTGAACCTAGGACCTCCCATCTCTAAGCCTGACTCTCAATCCATTGAGCCTACCCAGCTGCCCCTGACTGATTACTTGTTTCTACACACATCCTACATGTAGGGACTTGTGGGATAGTGGAGACTCCTTTTCTGTGTCTGCTCTAACTGTTCTGCTCCTGAGATCCCTTCCAACTTCCAAAAGCTGTCATAGCAGTTATTCTTCTGTATATGTTGTACTAAATGACCACTGAAGGGCCTCCCAACTCCAACATTTTTCTCACATTACTAACCTTTCATGAGAATCCTGTCTTTTCTGAAGGTCAGAAAGAAACTTGACGTTTCTTTGCAGGTGAATTTATTTGACCAAGTTTTTGTTATCACTTTTATTTTTTAATTTTGTTTGGGGTTGGAGGTACGAGAATGGACCAGAGCAGTGAATTTTTTTTGGTGTTGGGAACTCTTAGTGAGAAAATTCCCTCCACCACTGTACCTGCTTTGCCACTTATTGACTTAGTTGCCTGAGGTCACGGAGAAACTGAGTGCCTTGCCCAATGGGTATCAGAGGCTGGAATGAAAACCAGATTTCCTTCACTCTTTAATGCTGCCTCTCTTCACCAAAGTTTAGTGACCCAAAACAGTTTGAAGTTCAAAAAGTTTTAATCCAAATCTCACCATTCCAGAAAGGAAACTTCTCCAAAATGGCGGCCAACTCATTTCAGAGATGGCTGATGTCATTGACAGAAGAGTTAACTTAGATCTCTTCAAGCCATTATTCAATAACTGGCAGGCAACGGTTAGCCATATCCCTTGGGGTGGACGTGAGCTTCCGGGCCTGGAATCTCTCATTGTTATCCATCGCCAAAACCCTTTCCTGTTGCTCTTTGCTGAGCCTGGCAGAATCAAGCTGGTGGGGAAGACCTAAGCTCCCTCCTCTCCCTCCACAAGGACCTGAATTCAGTGAAGATATAAACACAGATTCCCAAGGAAGGAAGAGTGAGTGAGCCCTTTATAACCTTCAGAATCAGACCAGAAAACTCTTTAGGAACAGGAAAAAGACTGCTCCAACCTTTGTTTTATTTGATCTCAACCCTACCTCCGGTTTCTTCCCTCCCTAAGCCCCTCTGGACAGTCTCTAGAAAGGAAAACTAGGTTCCAGTGTCTTTCTTTTCTGTTCTTGCCATTCTAATGCCTTTCCTTCATATGGGTTTAGAGATAATAATAACAATAGAACAACTACAACATAATATAATATAATATAATAT
>NW_025377693.1:0-1679 GCF_016433145.1 Gracilinanus agilis
CAGCTGCCCCCCTAACTTTCCAATTCTTAAGCCTCCCTAAAACCCATGACCTGTTCCTTCACCTCAGCTGCACATGGAATAGTGACACACCAGGTCTGTTACTGAGTTCCTTAATTAGAAATTCTTACATTCTTCTATCTGACCATAACCTCCTACTCTTCCATCTTTCCCAATGACTCACTTCTCCCAGACCTATTATTTGCCTTCATCCAAACCTCCAGTCCCTCCATTCCACAGTACTTTCTCAAGTTATTCGCTCTGTTCTTACTTCATTTTTTTCCCTTTTCCAATCTTGACCGTGTGGTTAGCCATTTCAATTCCATATTGTCCTTCACTCTTAAATCTTCCATCCTCCTTATTCTATCAGTGCTTATCTCTAGCCAAACATCAGCCCTGCTTTATACCCACCATCTGTTTCCTCTGTTTCAACTCATGGGCTGCTGAATGGAACTATTTTTGCTGATTCTGCTCTCTTTTTTCTGACTCATTCCTTAACCCTTTGCAGTCTGGCTTGCAACCTCATAATTCAATTGAAATTATTCTCTCCAAAGTTATCAAAATCTCTTAATGGCCAATTCTGATCTTTTACAACGACACTGACTGGGAACATTATAAGTTCGTATTATCCAACTTGAACCGGGCTCTCACTTCAGGAAGGCAATTCTTTTATTTCTTCTTGACTTCACTCTCCGTAGAAACTATTCCCAACATTTTCTTCTCTCTTTTACTTATTGTCCTCTCTATTGCCCCATTTCTGTTCCACCCTCTCTTAGGTAAGGACCTCCTATACTTTACAAAGAAAATTGATGCTATTTGATGATCCTTCTCCAATTTTCATCTCAAAAGTAACCCTCAGTCTCTGGTGAAATGGATCTTCCCCTCGTCACAGCCACAACCCTTTACATATGCATTTGATCCCATTTCCTCCATCTTCTCCAATGCAATTTCAATCACCCCTTCTCCTTTGAATCTTTAACCTGCCCATAACATACTAGTTCCTTCCCTACTGCCTTTAAATGTGACCATATCTCCCCCATGTTTAAAAAAAAATCTAAGCTAGATCTTACCATCTTTTCAAGCTATAAGGTATTTTCCTTATCTTTCCTTCCTCCACCAAATGTTTTGAAATGTCTACACTCACCTCTCTTACTCATTTATCTACTCTTTGCAATCTAGGTTCCAAACTCTTCACTCAACTGAAACAATTCTCTCCAAAGTTACCAATGATTTTTTTAATGGCCAAGTCTGATGATCTTTTCTTGGTTCTTACCCTTCTCAAACTATCTGCTGCATCTAACATTTCTGGCCATCTTTTCCTCCTGGATATCTTCTCCTTTCAGCTTTTTTGTACTACTTCTCTCTCTCTTGGTTCTCCTCTTACCTGTCTGACCACTTCTTTTAGTTCCCTCTGTTGATTCACTACTATATTATGCCCCATTATCTGTGGGTATTCTCCAGCTATGTTCTAGCTCCTCTCTTTTCCTCTTCTGTCCCCCATCTCTTTCTCTTCTCTCTCTCTCATCTTTTTCTTTTCTTCTTTTTTTTTGGTTGAGTTGTTTTTATTTTTAAATTTTATTTATTTAATAGAATTGATTTCCAGGTATCTTAGCCCCTTCCTCACTGCATCATAGGACGCATCACTCAACAAAAGGAACGAATATATATATATATATATATAT
>NW_025377694.1:0-2583 GCF_016433145.1 Gracilinanus agilis
GTATTGACTTATAGGTGGAAGAGTGGTAAGGGTAGGCAATGGGGGTCAAGTGACTTCCCCAGGGTCACACAGCTGGGAAGTGTCTGAGGCCGGATTTGAACCTAGGACCTCCCGTCTCTAGGCCTGGCTCTCAATTTCTAATGCATTTTTGATAGAGTTATGAACTGGTCCAGTCATTATGAAAAACAATTAGGAACCATGCCCCCAAACATTATTTAATTGTGTTGACTTTTTGACAGAGCTACACCATAACCAAGTCAGTACTATAAAGAACTCAAATAAAAAGGAAAAAGATTCGTATGTACAAATCTATTTGGAAAAGCTTTTTTTTTTTTTGTGAAGAATATTTGGAATAGGGGTCATAGACTGGAAAGTGCTAAACAATTTATGGAAATAATGAAGGAAACAGTTTCAAAAAGACCTGGGAAGGCTTTTATGGACTGATGCAGAGAGAAATTAGCAGAACCAGGAGAAAAATTCGTACAATAACAATATCATAAAGGTAAAAATTTTGAGAGGAACTCTGATCAATGCAATAACTGATTCCAGAAGACATATTGAAACCTGCTACTTACCACCTCACAGAGAGGTGAGGGACTCAGAATACAGACTGAGACACACATTTTTTGGATATTGCCAATGTGAGAATTTGTTTTGCTTTACTATTAATGCTTTTTAAGAGGATATCCCCCTTCTTATTCTCTGTAGAGGGTGGTTAGGTAGGAGGGGTAGAGGGTAAAATTTTGTTGATTAAAAAAAATTAATTAAAGAAACAAAGGGAAGCCCAAGGTTTTTTTTTAATATATAGATTATATTTTATAAAATTATTTCCACTGGTTTTTGTTCATGGTCAAAATTCACAACCACAAGTCATTGATGGGTTTTTAACCACTTACATTGTATGTGTAGGGACATGCACAAATATAATTTTCTCTTATCTTCATTTCCCAGCAAGATGGGTAACAAAAACTTCCAAACCATAAAATAAATCAGTGAAACTCAGTACCAGAATGTAATGGAAGAAAGCTTGATAGAAAACTCAGCTGATTTGGCAAATTAAATTCCACTTCTGTTTTTATATGACATTAAAGCAGAACAATATATACATAAACTAGATTTTAATACTCGACAGTGACTTGTTGGAGTTTTCAGGAGTACAGCCCAGCTTGGATTAGTTTACTTTGAAAGGAGAGATGACCTAAAATACTGTTTTTTACTTTCCAGGATTTATAGTGCTGAGTGCTTTTATCAGTCAGATTACCAGAATATAATATAGTATAATATCCTCATTGTAATTCCTTTCAAGAGTGCTATCCCAGCACTTAGAGGATGTTTATTGAATCCATATAGTGTTGCCTCTTTCGGTTCTATGGGATTCTACTGTCAGTTCCCCAAATGTAGAAAAAAATTGCTCCATTTCTTTCTGCAACATATCATTTCTTCTCTCTGCATCTTCTTTTGCTCTCTCAGCATTTCTCATTTTGATTTCCACCATTGTGAACTTTTTCCTCTCTTGATCCAGTTCCTCATGGAGGGTCATCATTTCCATTTCCAAGGTTAAGTTTCGTTGCTCCAAACTGCAAGGGGGGAAAAGGCATAGAGTGCACTCAGTAAAAATGAAAAAGGGATCAAAGATCTTGGACAAATAAAACCATTGCTTAATACTCCATTCCCCTCCTTTTCCAGAAGAAAAAGTGCAGCAGGTTTAAATGACTTGCTTCAGGTTACACAGTAGTTCCAGAACTGTGTCTGCTAGATAGGTACTGCGTTAAGCACTGTGGGGTCAAAGAAGGCAAAACTAGTCCCTGACCTGAAGGAGCTCACAATCTCATGGGGAGAGACTATGTGAACAGCTGCATACAAACAATATAAACTCAGAGGGAAGGAGCTAACACTAAGGAGGAAGGGGAAAGTTTTCTTGCAGAATGTGCAATTTAAAGGAAACCAGGGAGGTTGGAAACTGGAAGATAACTGGAAAAAAAAGAAGAAACTGGAGGAGATAATTCCAGGCATGAGTGACAGCCAAGGAAAAAGAAGTTAAGAGATGAGATGTCTTGTTCAAAGGACAGCAAGGAAGCAAGAGTCACTGGGTTGCAGAATATATAGAAAGAAACAAGATGTAAGAAGTCTGGAAAGGTAGGAAGTTAGGAGGGTTCTGAAGATTTTCATGAACTTATGAAGAATTTTTAAAAGTTTTAAAACCGAGAGGATTTTACATTTAATACTAAAGGTGAAAAGAAGCCAGTAGATTTTATTGAAAAGGGAAGGAGGGGAGAGATGTCATCAGATCAGAGTTTTAGAAAGATCATTTTGACAGTTAAGCAGAGTATGGATAGGAATGGGAAGAGATTTGAGGCTGGGAGGCCAACCAGAAGGCGATAGGGATCATCCAGGCTTGAGAAGATGAGACTATGTAGCATAGAGTGACAAAGAAGGGAAAAGAGGAAATGTTCAAGAGATATAAATAAGGAAGAACTGACAGGGCTTGCCAAGTGATTCAGGGTAGGAGAAGGGAGAGAGAGACAAAGAATCCAAGATATCTCAGATCTCTCTCTCTCTCTCTCTCTCTCTCTCTCTCTCTCT
>NW_025377695.1:0-2867 GCF_016433145.1 Gracilinanus agilis
GAGAGAGAGAGAGAGAGAGAGAGAGAGAGAGAGAGAGAGAATATTGTGCCATTTCTCCCATCTTTTTCTCAAGGATCTAATCTGGCAGCTGTGTTCTGGAAAGAGAGAGAGGAGAAAACACAGATCCATCGCCCGAGATCAAGGAAGAACAGAGCAGGTAACGTTACAAGCATTATCTTTGTGTCTTTTTTCCTCTCGTTTCATGGAACTCGGTGGGCTTACGATTTTCTCGTTCTTGTTCTCTTGCTGTAACTTGCAGCCCTCTTGTCTGGTAGATTTCAGCCTCCAGACGTTGGCTTATTTGGGGGAGGGGTGGCAGGAGTCCTGTATTTTCCTCTCTTTGGTGTTTTGGGTTTTCATAAAGCAGCTGGGTGATTGCTGGCTTCCCCAGTATAAGAAGGAATTCTAGGGGATTTTCTTTTGCTTGAGGGTGTCTGGTTGCTTCCCTCCCCCCCCTCCCCCTTCTCCCCTTCAGGTTTTTTTTTTTTTTTTTTAATGTCTTGGGAGCCTCTATCACACTGGCCTGAATGAGTGAGGCTGACTAAAGGGGGCAGGGCTGAGACTTTGGAAGAGGAGGTTTGTGATTGTGTTGGGGTCGTGGGAAGAGGTAAGAAGTATGTGGTCGCTGGGGAACCCAAAGCTGGGGGAGAAAAAAACCGGTAGTTTTATAGAAGTTGGAAATTCAGCCCCAACTACTGACTGCACTGGACCCTGGAGCTCCCAGGGAAGGAATGTCAGACGAGCACTGTGGGTCCTTGTTCTTATCGCCAGCCGGGGCACTGCTCTCGGGGGCGGCCGATCCGTTGCCGTCCCCTTGTCCATTCTCTCCTACCCCCGCCTCCAGCCAGTGGCTCCTAGAGCTGTAATTGCCCAGCTCAGATTGGCCCTTCTCAAACTTACCGAGGAGCTTTGCTCTACCTACCCTAATGCCCCAGCTGAATGGAGCCACTGGATCCCGCTTCTGGGCTTTCCTCTGAGGCTACAGGGCATCATTACCACTTCCTTTCAACCATTTGAGGTCGCGCGCGCTCTCGGCTCCAACCTTCCTCCGACCCTCGAGCTGTGGCTGAATCTGGACCCCAGCTAGAGAGCAGACGCTTTAAACATTTCTCAACGCCCCCCCCCCAAACTTTCTTTCATCCTGGTGAATTCCTCCTGCAAATCCGGGCCCCTTAGGACTAATACGCTCCCCCCTCCCCGCCCCAGCTCTCGAACATGCGCGCGCCCGAGCACACACACACACACACACACACACACACACACACACACACACAAAGCATAGCTCTGCCCAAAGACTGAAGTGACAATGAAATCCCAAGCTCTCATGGTCACAATATTTTTTCCTGGCTCCAAATCAAAACCAGAGCCTGGGGATCAGTTGGTCAATCCAGAGTCGTCGACGCCTGTTTATGTGTGTTTTTAGAACGTGGAAATGAATGAAATAATTGGAAACATTTAAACCATATGCAATACGAAGGAGTTTGGGAAGGGGAGGGTGTGTGTCTGTGTCTGTCCAAGTAGTTATATAGTACAGTAGTGCATAACTGCACAAGAAAAGTCTGAGGGGAGGGGGGTAGCGTCGGACAGTTCAAGCCCCCATGGAGGGGTAGGGGTTTAAGGGGAAAAAAAAGACAACTTCAGCCCGTAGGGGCACCGGGGACTGTCAGATGTCCCTGGAGCCAGAGGGAAGAGGGAAATGGAGAGTGCGCCCCAAAGCTAAGGCACAACTTCCCTGGCTGGCTATCGCCATCGCCTTGAATTGTCAATCCAGAAAGAAAGCAACCTGAAAGACTGTGCTAGAGCCTAGTGCCCAGACACAGGCTGGAGGGGGTGGCCCTGGGAACCCGAACTCCCGTACAAGACACGCAGTACGCTAGGTCCGAGATCAGGGTGGGGAGGAGGGGGTGGGGTTGAGGGGAGGAGGTCTGGAGCTCCGAGCTACTCAGCCTCGCTTGACTGCGGCCTGTCCTCCGCCTGCGGTTGGTAGAGGGGGTGGGGCGGGGGCGAGGAAGGCTGGTAGAGAGCCGGAGGCGAGCGCAGGAACCAGGGGGGCGGAGAGTCGATTTAAATTGGGCTTAATAGATTCCCCGGGCAGCTCTTTCCGATGAAAGTCGAAATGGGAGGCAGAACTAGACTCGGCCCAGGGAGCGGCGGGGTTGCATTCAAGAGGCTGTGCGTTCCACTTTTTCTCCCACCTATGTCCCCGGCCCCCGCTCGGTTGCAGCCGTCCCTGAACAGACTCCCCTTTCCTCCTTTAGGGAGGGGGTGGTGATGATGCTGGTGGTGATGGTGGAGAATCACCCGAAGCCAGAGCCCCAGGCAGTTCCCGGGCTTCAGACAGAGGCCGAGTTCGCCGCGTGATGCGAGTGCCTAAGCGACCCACGCGCAATCACCAGGGGTCGCCTTTTCGGTGCGCGAGGCTTTTGTGATTCGGGAGCTGTTCTGGCTTTGGATGTCGTCGTTCCCTTTCCCGCCTCCCCCGCCCCCACCGGGCAGCACACAGGTTTCAAGAGATGATCTGGTCGTGGATGGCCGACTTGGCGCTTCCTTTTTACGTGTGTGCGCGCGCGCGTGTGTGTGTGTGTGTGTGTGTGTGTGTGTGTGTGTGTGTATTGTGGTGTTGTGTTGGAAGAAGGGAGGAGAACGGTTCCAACTGGAAGAATGAAAGCTTAAAGCTTAGTCAAAAAAGCTCTTCCCCTATAGTCTCCAGAAAAGGAGGAATAGGAATTCTCTCATTCTCATTCATTCTCTTTCTCTCTTTCTCTCTTCTCTCTTCTAACTTCTCTCTTTTCTCTTCTAACTTCTCTCTTTTCTCTTCTAACTTCTCTCTCTCTCTCTCTCTCTCTCTCTCTCTCTCTCTCTCTCTC
>NW_025377696.1:0-4778 GCF_016433145.1 Gracilinanus agilis
AGGGAGGGAGGGAGGAAGGAAGGAAGGAAGGAAGGAAGGAAGGAAGGAAGGAAGGGAGGGAAAAAGGAATAAAGGGGAGAAGAAGAGAAAGGAAGCAAAGGAAAAAGGGAGGGAGAAAGGAATAAAGAGAAGCGAGGGAAGGGAAAAGAAAGGAAGGAGGATGACTATTTGGTTAGGGAGAGAAGTTAAGATCCCTTCGGGAATGAAAAACTCCTCTAGCAAATATTTATCAGTATTACTAACCAAAGTTCATTGAGTACCTACTCTATGAAGGCACTGAGGGAACACAAAGAGGCACTGGACTGGGTCCCTGCTCCCAAGGACCTCACAATATGGTGGGTAGAAACCTATCACTCTCATTCATCTCCCACTATATGTAGGAATACAAAGATGATATGGTCCATGGTCCATTCCTTTAATTTTTACAGATGAAGAAACTTGCCCAAGGTCACACAGCTCCTGGTCAGCAACCATCAAGAGATTGTATCCAGGTTTCCTGATTTTCAGGTCAATGTCTCCCCGTGTATTGTTAATTATCTTTTCATGTGTTATCACCTAATTAGTCTTACCACCTAATTAGATGAGGAGGGCAGGATATCCTACCTCTCTGCATTCCCTATAGGAGAGAAAGAACATAAAGCTAGGCACATAGGAGACAGTCCATTTACACCTGTTGCCTGGATGACGGAACTGGGTAAAGACTCTCCATCCTTCTTCAACAGGACACCTCCAAAACTCCAAGAGAATTAAGCTAGGAGACCATATAAAATTCAACTCCTGGAGAAAGAGTGTCAACTTGCCATTGACTTTCCATCTTTGTCCAGGACAGTGATGGGAATTCTATATGGTTATGAGAAGAGATTCAGGCAGCAAGGTGGTGCAGGCGACAGAGCACTGGGCCTGGTGTCAGGAAGACCTGAGTTTAAGTCTGGTCTCAGACACCAGCTGTGTGACCCTGAGCAAGTCACTTAACAGTATTTGCCTCAGTTTCCTCATCTGTCAAATGAGCTGGAGAAGGAAATGGCAAACCACACCAATATCCTTGCCAAGAAAACCCCAAACAGGGTCATAAGTGATGATAACTAGAACAAGTGAACAGCAGCAACATGAAATAAATGGAAATTGGGTAGGGTAGGAAATCCAGATGACCCTGAATATCTGTATCCAGACTAAACACAAAAGGGGAGCGACGGGGGAGTGCACCTGAGGTCTAGCAAGGACTTTGGCAAATCTCAGCAATCCTCAGCCTAAAAATCCCAGGCCCAGATAATTTCTCATTGAAAAGTCCCTTAGAGAACTAACAGCATTTTACACATGAGGACTGCCTTGTCCAAGACCAGAGCCAGGCTAGATTTGAACCAGGGTCATCAGACTCCCAACACAGGGAGCTTTCCACTGTATCACAGAAGAGTCTTCTTTTCAAGTCAGCGTTTAGTGAGCTCCTACTAATGTGCGAGGCGCCATTCTAGGCACCAAGGGAAGAAGCCAGGAAGCATCGGAGGCTCTGCCCCCAAAAAGCCTGATCTTCACAGTCTCCCTTGGGCAGAGAGAAGCAAAATTCTATTAGTTATGGCTTTTAAGGAGACCCCCACTGTACCAACAGCTCTTACTTGGAGGGACAACACGACACACTAGAGTCGAAAGGGAGTTCTGAGATCTTCTAGATATGCGGGTGGGAGGAAAGTAAAGACTCTGAATTTCAAAAAATAGATATTTTTGAAAATTATTAAAATATTGTTCATTTTCTACATAATTCTTTTGTTGTTTTGTTTTGTTTTGACACTTAAAGCTTTCTGAAAAGGACCCATTTGTAGGCTTTAGCAGAATGCCAGACACACTCAAAAAGGCTGAGACTCCCACTTCAAGGTTAACAAATAGGGGACTTTCTCAAGGTCTCTCTTCCACTGAGTTCAGACAGAACAGCCAGGGTTACTCTGTAGGCTTTTCATTTCTGGGACAACAAGGTGGTATGTGATGGTTAAAGCACCAAGCCTGGAGTCAAGGAAGGCTCATCACCCTGAAGTTAAATCTGGCCTCAGACACCAGCCGTGACTCTGGGCAAGTCACTCACCCCTGCTTGCCTCAGTTTCCTCATCAGTCAAATAAGCTAGAGCATGAAATGGTGAACCACTCTGGTATCTTTGCTGAGAAAACTCCAAATAGGGTCACGTAGAGTTAGACACGACTGAAAACAACTGGACAACAACAAAGTTTCCACTCCTACTAGGGGGCTTTCTTTGGGATGCTCTAAGAGGGAACCTTTCTGGAGTCCAAAGACCTCTTCTTCCTGCCCGGGACTCTTGGATCACCAGTAGGCTCACCCATAAAAGGAAGAGGGATGTCTCGATACCCCCTCAGGGCAGTTAGTTGTGGGGCTCTAATGACGGCAACAATGGAAGTGCTCAGTAAACCACAGAGCCATGAGAGTGTGCAGGCAAGGCATCGGGGTCTGAATCTCAGCGCCTTTACCTTACTACTTGGGGATCTTGGGGGAACTGACTGCCTTCTCTGGGTCTCCAGTCTCCCTGCTGGTAAAAGGAGGGGCTCGACTAGATCCTTTGGGCAGTCTGATAAAGGACTTCTTCTCAGTGTCATGTTTTTAAATACATAAAATAAAAATACAGGCAATTACTAAGGAAACCTCAGAACTGAGTGGAAATAAAGATATCATCCCCCCCCCCACTCCAATCAAGCTCCTGGTCCTCAGGGGGGGTCTATGGACCCCAGATTAAGAACCTTTGGGCTAGATGATCTCTAAAGTCCCTCCCAACTCTAATCCCATGATCCTCTTAATGTTTCCCCTTCTTCCCACTTAAAGCCAGCTCCCAGGGACACCTACAGATGCTCACCTCCTAAGTGCCTAAGCCTCCCCAGCTCCCCCCTTCCTGGGCCTGCTGGGTATTGTGTCCACATGCATATTAGACTCCGGGATAGATAAATAATATAGAAACTATCCCCGGAATGCACGGCCCCAGCCTCACAGGAGATAACAACTCGGGCTAAGAAAGGCTCTTTTGACAATTCCTCCAGCAGAAGGATTATCAGCACCTGTCCACCCATCTCCTACACAAAACTGGAATCTGGGCTAATCACTTCCAAAATAAATGTGCAAACTGGTATTAGCTCAAAGAGGCTTTATCCTGCCGTCCCCAAACCGACACGCAAATGGCACCCGAATTCAACACAAATGCACATCTTTCATTTCTCCCATCCTGCCTTGCCTGCCCAGAACTACTAAAGCATTTCAGGGCAGGCCCGGCCTTTGGGGCAATAGCATGAGAAAAGCAAAGGGGGGGAGGGAGGCCCAAGCCCAGACCAAAGGCCCCCCCTTTCCCCGCCCCTTTGGGGGCCTCCCCCTCTCCCTCTCTCCCCCCTTCCCTACCTTCTTTTTCAAAAACATAATTTATCTGTGTATTATCAAGAAATCCAGACACTTTAATCAGTGAGCTATGAAGTCAGTATTTCCATCCTTATCTGGTGGAGGAGTGGAAATGGAGAGAAGATAGTCGGCTGGGAGCGGATCAGTGGTGGGGAATGTTAATGGGAGAAGCAGCCGAGCTATTGGCTACAAAGCCTCGGCTATCTCCACCATTATCAAGGCCTTATCAATTCAACCATCACAGCGCAGTAATGGGGCCAGTTCAACTTTCGGAATTATCATAGGAGCTGAAACCCGCGTGAGAGGCCTCAACTGGGAGACAGAAAAGTGAGTAAGCATTCGAACTTCACATGTGAAAAGCAAGAAACACAGGGATCCACTCCAAACTGGGAGGGAGGACTCGGGGGGAGACAGAGGCCAGGGGAGCGCCAGGGCCTGGGACCCAAGGACCGACCACCGGCCAGACGGAGAAAGGCCGCCCACCCGGCTGGGGCTGGACGTGTCCAAGCATTGGGGGAACCAGAAAGGAGTGGGAAACACACAAACTCGTCCCCCGAGACCTCGAATACAGGGGTAACCCAAGCCTCAAATAAGGCGGGTGTTCCAACTAGCCAACCAGAGGGTCCCCCTTATGGGGACTTCAGAACATTGGCTCATGTCACTAATGGGCCGGATCCTCTCTGAAATGCTTCAGTAATCGATATCCTAGTATTTGCCTTCTCAAGGGGTGGGAGGGAAGGAGAGAATTTGGAACTCAAAATTTTAAAATATGAATGTTTAATCATTCTTTTCTGTATTGAAATTTAATTTTAAAACTTGTTACATAGTCAAATGTAAATTTACATTTTTATATTAAAATTACATTTTCATTTTTTACATGGGAAACATTTAACAAAATAAACAAAAATATATTGAAAAGTTTTGGTAGTCATACAGTCTCCTGCTTGGTCAATAGAATGCTCTGTATGTTTTGTTTTGTTCTATTTAAACCTTTACCTTCTGTCTTGGAATCAATCCTGTGTACTGGTTCTGAGGCAGAAGAGTGGTAAGGGCTAGGCAATGGGGGTCAAGTGACTTGCTCAGGATCACACAGCTAGGAAGTGTCTGAGGAGGCCCTGTTTGAACCCAGACAGGACCTCCTGTCTCTAGGTCTGGTTTTTAATTGCTTCTGGACATCTTGCCTCCTTAAATGCTTACTGAGAACAGGATTTTCTTCTTTCTTTTTATCTATCTTTCTCTCTCTCTTCCTTTCTCTTTTTCCTTCCTTTCTCTCTCTTTCTTTCTCATTCTCTCTCTTCTTTTCTTTCTCTCTTCCTTCCTTTCTTTTTCTTTCTTTCTTTCTCTTTTTCTTTTCCTTCCTTCCTCTCTCTCCCTTCCTTCCTTCTTTTCTTTCTCGCTT
>NW_025377697.1:0-4842 GCF_016433145.1 Gracilinanus agilis
GAGAGAGAGAGAGAGAGAGAGAGAGAGACAGACAGACAGACAGACAGACAGAGAAAAGAGAGACAGAGAGACAGAGACAGTGAGAGAGAGGGGGAAGAGTGAGTGCTGGACAATGATTGTTGACTTGACTGTCACAACTCTGTGAGGTTGTGTGGAAATTGAGGTTGAAAGGTATATGTGTGTGTGTATGCTTATATAAAATATTTTATAAACCTTAAAGTGCTATATTATGATTAGATATTACTATTAATAGTAGTAATAATACTACCACTTATGAAGGAACTAATGTTTTTTCTTTACTTATCGAAGCTAAGCTAATGTTTCCTTCCTTCCTTTTGATAGATCAAAACTGGTGAAAAAGATCCATGATGGTGAGGCCAAATCTCAAAGTTATCAAGTGAGTAGCAATATAGTTTCTAAATTTAAGGAAATAAACAGTGGCCCCTAGAATGACATGGATCATGCCTCTGCATTGTAGATTGCCATAACCATCATTGAAGCTCGACAACTAGTGGGAGAAAACATTGATCCAGTTGTCATCATTGAGATTGGAGACGAGAAGAAGCAAACAACTGTCAAAGAAGGAACAAATAGCCCATTTTACAATGAAGTAAGTCATTCTGAAGTAATCCTTAATTCTCTTTCTCCCTCTCTTCCTGCTTAGGAGTGGAAATGATCCTGGTCTTGGGGGCAAGACATGTGGGCTTTAAAATCTGGTTCTGTGACTTAGTAGTGTGTAACCTTGTTTGAATTACAGTTTAACTTCGTTATCCTTAGGTTCCTCATCTGAAAAATGAAGGAGTTAGACTAGATGCTTTTAGGTGAACTAAAGTTCCTTTCACTTGTAACAATCTATAAATCTTAAATAAGTCTTAATTAAGTGAAAAGAAACAGGACCAGATATATATGGAAAAACACAATCCAATTCACAAATCCCATTTCAGCTGGTAGTTTTAATTTTATACTCATTGTTCCCTCATCTCTCCCCAAAGGGCAGTAGAAATGACTGATTAGAGATTGCTCTCCTACCCCATGGCATGCTGCCTCCTGGGTTACAGTGAATAGTAAAACATAAACAAGAAGAAAAAGGAAGAGAATACAAGAATGTGTATAGAATCAGAGCATATAAGAGCAAACCAGGGCTGCAGGAACTATCTGACTCAATCTTCTCACTAAGAATTGAAGTGTTTTGATTAAGGACACAAAGCTAATAAATGAAGGACTTGGAACTAGACTTTAAATCTGTCTCTGATTTCTTCCACAACATGATCTAGGAAGTTTGCTTACCAGCCTCTGGATAACTAAATAGGTAATAATGATGATAATAATAACTAGAGTTCTTTGAATGCTTTAAGGCTTACAAAGTACTTTACAAATATTATCTCATTTGATCCTCACAACAACCTTGAGAAAAAGGTGCTATTATCCCCATTTTAAGGTGAGGAAATTGAGGCAGCTGGAGGTTAAGTTGCCTAGGGTCACACAGTTAGTATTTGAGGCTGGATTTAAATGCAAATCTATCAGATTTTGGGTACCATGCTCTATCCATTGTGTTACCTTACTGTTGGGAGATCGGTGCTATTATTATCCCCATTTTACAAGTGAAGAAACTGAGGCAGTAGAAGGTTAAATGACTTGCCTAGGATCAAACAGCTAGTAAGTATTTGAGGCTGGATTTAAATTCAGATCTTCCCGATTTTAGGTCCAGTGTAATATCCTTTTTGCTACCCTGCTGCAGTGGCTATGACAAAAGAGAATTCTGAGTTATGACAGAAGAGCCTCATGTAGGATCCAAGTTTGCTATTTGAGAAACAGCCTAGCTGCATTGAGAGATATTCATCACCAGGTTGGGCAAAATATGATGGCTTTTATTCTGCAAAATTGCAAAATTCTATAACTCCCTGCACTTCTGGCCTCTTCCATTCATGAATAAGCCCAGGCTCCCTCAGCCTAGGCTTTTGGAATGCTCCCTAGTTTGATATGCCCCCTCCAAAAAAGGCTAAGCTGAAGGGTTGTTTGTTATTTTATTCTGGAAGCTTTGCCTTCTCAGCTTTAAAACTGAAAGTAGTTGTAAACAGTTGAGTCATTTCAAGGTACTGCTGTAAAATGCCAATGGTAATTTTCCATCTGTGCTCACAGCTCTAGGTAGAGCCTGTCTAAATAAGCTTGGGGCGGTATCAAAACCCAGGAAGATCAAGGTGAGAGAGCAGAGCCTCTGAGTGATGGGGGAAGATTAAAACACTTCAGTCTCTTTGGGTTGGCTGAGGATTTATTCTGAGCCTGATTCCAAGGCACAGGGGCTAGAAATATTAACTGGAAAGAAATCCCAGATAAGAAAGGAGTGTGGTTTAGTGTCAGGAGCACTGGATTTGGGCTCAGAAGACTCACATTTAAAATACGCCTCTTCAATTTATGATCTAGGTGGCTTCGAGCAAGTCATCTCCACCCCATTGACTTGTCTATCAAAGAAGGCATTGTGACATGGTGGAAAGAGGTCTGGCTTTGGGCTTCTGCCTTGTCACTGACTATGCTGTGTGACCTTGGGCAAGTCGCATGACATCCATGTGGCTCTTTTTCTTACTTGTAAAAGGGGGGTGCAGGATGAGATGGTCTCTGATCCTATGACTTGGTCAGTTGTTTCAGTGGCATCTCGACTCTTCATGAACCCGTCTGGGTTTTTCTTGGCAAAGATATTGGAGTAATTTTGCCATTTTCTTCTCCATCTCATTTTACAGAAGAGGTAACCAAGGCAAATAGGGTTAAGTGATTTACCCGGGGCCACATAACTAGAAATTGCTGAGGCAAGATTTTAACTTGGGAAAACGAGCCTTCCTGATTCTGGACCCAGCACTCTACACACTGAACACCTAGCTCTAAGGTTCCTTTAAGCCTGACTTCAAAAGAGTCTCAGTTTCTTCATCTCTAAAATGGAATTAATTATTCTGGTATCACCTACCTCATAGAATTCTTATGAGGAAACAACTTTGTGAACCTTAAATATAAATATAAATATGCATTGCTATTAATGAAAGGTGTTGTAATGGACAGCTAGCTTGTGTGGTAGATAGAGTACCAGACCTAGATTTAGGAAGAACTGAGTTCAAATCCTACCTCAGACACTTACTTGCTTTAAGAGCTTGGGCAAGTCACAATTAAATTAACCTCTATTTACCTCAATTTCCTTATATGTAAAATGGCTAATAATAGCACCCATTTCCCAAGATTAAATGATTATAAAGCAAACTTTAAAGTACTATATAAATTCTGGTTGTTATAACTGTTTTCAGTTGTGTCTGACTTTTCACAACCCCGTTTGGGGTTTTGTTGACAAAGATACTGGTGCGGTTCATCATTTCTTTCTCTAGCTCCTTTTACAGATAAGGAAACAAAAGGGGTTCAGTGACTTTCCCAGGGTCACACAGCTAGTAAGTGTCTGAAGCCAGATTTGAACTCTGAAAGATGAGACTTCCTGACTTCAGAGTATCACCTAGCAGCCCCCCAAAAGCTACTGTAGAGATGATCCAATTCAACCCCTTTATTTTAGAGATAAGGAAACTGAGACCTAAGGAACTGAAATTGACCCTTTCTAGGTCACATAAAAAAAATTTTAAAAATGAGTGGCAGAGCTAAGACTAGAATCTGACTTCATTAATTCCCATTTGAACAAGAATTTCATAAATGTCTATTGTGCGCTTATCATTGTGCTCAAATATTTGCTAATGAGTCATCAGACCCGGTTTGGTGAATTCACCAACCATTATGGTACAGGGAGCTGGAGAGCATGATTGTGGAAGGCATTTATTAAAGGGTTAATTACTGATAATTATTTATCCCAGGACAAGGATCGACCTTTACACTACAATACTGAACCACACATTATTATATTGAGAAGGGAGTGTCGATTTTATTTATTCCAGCTCTTACTTTTATAAGCAAATTAATAAGCAAAAATTTATAAGCAAATGAGTTTTATGAGCAAATTGAGTTACATTTGGTTAAAGGGCTTGATGCCTAAGCAGTTTAGAGCTAGTTATTGGCACAGTTGAGCTTCTTGTACAAATGTCCAGATTCCCAAGTCCTATTCCAGGATCCTCCCCCAGATATATGGTATTTCTTTACATAATTCAAACAGAATTGGATAACATTTATTAAGCAATCTTTATCCATTTTGGTTGTAGCCTTTCTTAAATAGCAATAGCGATAAAAGTACTTGATAATAAAAACATGTGGAGGTGATTGCTTAAAGTAATTAAAATACTTATTTAGTTTGAAGCACTAAAAAACAGAGCATGGTAGTTATCTATTACAAGTATGTTAAGAACCAAGGCAGCTGGGGGCATATAGCAGCATAGTGGATAGAGTGCCAGACTTGGACTCAAGGAGACCCAGGTTCAGACGTGACCTTAAATACTAGCCAGTCACAAAATTTCATTTGCATCAGTTTCCTCATCTGTAAAATGAGTTGGAGAAGAAAATGGCAAACCATTCCAGTATCTTTGCCAGAAAAACCCCAAATGGGGTCATGAAGAGTTGGTCATGACTGAAATGACTGGACAATGACAAGAACCAAAGGGCTATCCACAGGAAGAGGAATTAGACTTTTTTCTGTTGCTGAGGCAAATTTAAATTGAAGGTGAGGAAAACCTTTCTACCAATTTAAGCTGTCCCTAAATGGACTGAACTGTCTTGGGAGGCAGCCCTTGCCCTTCTCTGGAGGTCTATGTACAATGGCCAAATGCCCATTTGCCAAGCATATTATAGAAGAGATACTAGGTCAGATACAGATCACTTCTCTTCTCAGCTCCCTTCCAACTCTGAAATTCTGTGTGGTTTAAAAAAAAA
>NW_025377698.1:0-1108 GCF_016433145.1 Gracilinanus agilis
AGTCCTGCATTATTTAATATTTATTTATTATTTATTATTATTATAAAATATTTAATATTTTAATCAATGACTTGGATAAAAGCATATAGTTGGTGTGCTCATCCAATTTGCAAATGAGAAATAGTTGAGAAATATAACTAACACATTGGATTACAGAATCAGAGTCCGAGAAGATCTTGATAGGCTAGTGCAGTGATGGGCAAACTTTTTAAAAAGGGGGCCAAAGGAAAGGAAATGCTCATCTGTCAGTCTGTTTCTAAGGCAACTCTTTCAAAGTTTCATTGTATTGTATCCTACTCCTTGTATTGGTCAGATTAGGAATAATGGCATGTGCCCAGCTGGATAGAACATCTCAGGGGGCCACATCTAGCCCACGGGCTGTAGTTTGCCCATCTCTGGTCTAGTAATTGGAATGAAACTAGTAGAATGAAATTTATTAGTCAAAAATATAAGGTCTTATGCTTGTGTCCCAAAAAATAATTTCAAAAGTACAGAGTGAAGGACAAATAGTCATGAGACATTATGTCTGAGAGTGTTAGTATACTGCAAGCTGAGGAGGATTCAGCAATTGGATGTGGATGCCTAAAAAGCTAATGCCATCTTGGAATTGCATTGAAGAACATAGCTTAAAGTAGTATAAATATAATAGTAGAATATTGTTGAATCCCACCTTAATGAGAACTACTGTAGAGTATTATGCTTGTTTATAAAAACCACAATCTAAGAAGGTCACTGAGATATTAGAGATAATTCAGTGGAAGGAAACCATGATGGTGAGGAGCACTAAGTCAATGACATATGAGGATCAATGAAAGGAACTGAGGATGGTTAGAATGGAGAAGATCTAAGGGGGGCATAGTAAATTTCTTCAAGTATTTGAGGAACTATCATGTACAATGGGAATTTGGAATTGGGGTTTTTTGGTCTCATAAAACATAACCAGAAGCAATAGATGGAAGTTGTAAAGAGGCAAAATGAAGCTTGTTATCAAGAAAACTTTCTAACTTAGATCTTTCTCAAAATATATAATGAGTTGCTTCAGGGGGTGATGGGTTCTCCATCATTGAAGACATTTAATTAGAAGCTTGATTACTACATATATATATAT
>NW_025377699.1:0-3451 GCF_016433145.1 Gracilinanus agilis
GGAAGGAAGGAAGGAAGGAAGGAAGGAAGGAAGGAAGGAAGGAAAGGAGGGAGGGAGGGAGGGAGGGAAAGAGAATTAGGCCTGTCTTTAGCATTTTGAAATTTGCATGCTCACTCTATTTCTTCTTGATGCAATCTTCACTCTTAGCTTACTCTTACTCAGACTTGCATGGCTGGCAGATTTTAAAAAGGTGAGGGAGTGGGGAGAGGGAGGGGGCAGAAAGAAAAAGTTAAGTGCTTGCTCCCCCAGAAAGACTTTTCCTTGTTGTCAGCACTCTCATTCTAAATCATTTCAGTCACTCACAATGCAAAACCCTCTAAGGAGCAGCCATCGGAGGCCAGGGCTCCCCTGCAGTTATTAACTCAGAAAGACTGTACTTCAGAAAGCAATCTCCCCCACCTTGCCCCCCAACCTTCACGGAGGTCTTTCCTGGCAATCTCTTCATCTCCATAAATTGTCAGTAAGATAGTTTAAGAGCATTTTGTCATCAATTCTGGCTCTCTCTGCTGTAACTCAAAGGTGTGAGCTTGGGAATGTGGTTAGAGAGAAGAAACTCCCTCAGATTTCAGTCATTCTGCCTCCAAGTTCCTCATAATTCAAAAATCACTGAGCCCTCTGCATTTATTGGCAGCTAGATAGCCTGAAAAGAGGCTTGGGGCTCTATTCCTACAGGATGATCAGTGACTGGAGAGCTTTGGGCAGTGTATATCCATGGGGAGGGCTCTGTATCAGACCCCCTAAAAACCTCTTGAGGCCTTTTTGCTCAGAGGTGAGCCCCTCAGACCTGAAGGATGCTTGCAACAGTCTACCTATCAGCATCCCTGCTGATCGACTTGAATTTGGAATCCTTTGGTTGTTTCTTGATGAAAGCTAATTGTCCCCCGTTGCCTGTAGCCCGTTCTCAACCCCACTACCCACCTCCCCCTACTTCCTATGCCAACACCTATTGTTACTGTCCCTTAGAACATCTCCTGTCCAGTGGAATGGAATTGAAGTTAGCAAAGCTTAGAAAGGTATTCGAGAACCTCCTTTAGGTAAAACATGGAGGTTAGAGTGATGTCACTGATCAACAGTATAACTGTGTGATATGTATTGATGCTAAATTTGTAAGGTTAGTAAATATGACTTCATTGAAATTAAAAGAAATTCAAAGCATCAAAGCCCTACCACTGTCCTGGAGACACCAGAATTGAAAATGACACTCTTCCTATCTGGGAGGAGTTTGAAATCAATTGTATACACACATATACGTGACATAAATACATATAAATTATTACCTCTTCAGCAAATAAGATTGCAACTTTTTGTCCAGCAATTCATTACAAGTAACCTAGCGACAGCTTGGATTGCAACGTTTAAGGGTTTAAATACTTCATTAAACCAAACAAAGACTATAATTTGGATGGGATGAAAGGGACATTGATTGGCTCAGGGTACTGAATTTGAGAGAGCCCTAACAAGATTTATATGCGCCCAGCATCATAAACAATAGAATTTAGCACTGAAATTGCTAGATTAGTACATGGAAAGAAGGAAGAAAGAGATTTATTAAGTTCCTACTATGTGCTTAGCATTCAGTTAAGCTCTTTAAAAAATATTATTTCATTTGATCCTCACCATAATCCTGGGAGATAGGTGCTATTATTGTCTCCATTTTACAGTTGAAGAAACTGAGACAGATGTAGATTAAGTGACTTGCCCAGGGTCACACAACTAGTAAGTGTCTGAGGTCGTATTTGAACTCAAGTCTTCTTGACTCCAGGTCCAGTGTTCTGTGTGCTGTGGCACCTCCTAGCCGATTAAATAGGGAGATCTTCCCCAGCCTCCTGCTGCCTCTCCCATCCTTACACCCCATAACCTCCTGCCCCAGCCGTGTTTGTTTGAAGGCATGTTCTGTGCTACTTGTCCAAGCACAATGAATACTAGCACTCTGCTATGAAAGTAACTCCTACTTTAAAGAAGTGGCTCCAATCTCCTTTTGTGTTCAAATGAAAAAGACAAAAGGAGAAGGGGTCAGATATAATGGGTATAAAAAAGGATGCTTCCTAGGGAGGACATAATTCTCCCATCAGAGTTTCAGAACACCTCCACTTTAGTTTCCATGTCAACCGGGCATAGGATCACAGGACTACAGATTTAGAGTTAGAAAGGTTAGAGTCTGGACAGTGGTCACAGGGGTATATTGTATCTATATATACCATGAAATTCTTGTAGCTTCTCTTTAAATTGACCTCAATTTGCTCTAAAGCAGAGGTGAGCAGCTTTTCCAGTGTGAAGCACTAAGGTTGCATTCGCTTCCCTTTCAGCATCCTGAGGATTGAGAAGAATATGAGTGTTGGCCATATAGGGATGAGAAGTAGAAGAAGCAAGAGGGGCACCAGTCTTCTTGTGTGCCAGTTTTGCCATGGGTGTCATAGACTGCCAAGCCCTGTTGTCTGTATTACACTGTTATTACAGCTACTATACTTATTGTATTTAAATGATAAAATTAAATTATTAAAATAGAATAATTATTAAGGTTAACAAATTCATAGGAATGCTGTGAGGTTCAAATGAGATTTTTCAAAGAGCCCTGGAAATCGGCAAGTACTATACAAAAGTGTTAACTAATATTAAAAGTTTATTGATTAACTGATTATTCAGAAGCTTCCTAAAGGCAGATTAATTTTTTTGTTTGCTTTTCTTGATGGGACTCTGAAGATGCTGGCTAGCGTCTTCTAAAATATGAAGCCATACCCAGTTTGCTTTGCTGGTGAGTTCATTCCCCAGCCTTTAGGTGCCCCAAGAAGGAGCATTTGGGCTTTGCAAGAGCTAACAAGTTGTTCTAGGCCCAGAAAAGCTATGATGTGCCAGAGAATAATGGGCTCTCTAGGGAAATCTCTCCAGCCTTGATGATGGCACCATGATTAGTCCTTGTCCTTTTGGTGGGATGGGCAATATGGCAATGTCATCTCCTAGCTTCTTGCAGGGAATAATATATGATTTGGATATGACTCTGCTATTGACAGGTGGGTATTTCTGTTTTAACAATTTTTGAAGAAAGAAGTAGGAGGGGTACAGTATTGGGTACTTTATAATCCCAGAAAGAGACAGCTGCAGGCAGCAGATGAATTCATATTACATCCTGAGTTAGATCACTAACCCTGTCTCAGGTACTTAAGACTGGGCTATGCATCCGACCAATGCTCAGTGAATACTGGGTGATGGAGGGAATATTCAAATGATAATAATTCAGGACTTTATCATCAATAGAGTAAATCATCTAATTTCATTTTCTTTTTTAAAAATACCTGCTCAATATATCTTGCCCAGTTTCTAAGTACAAGGACTACTCATGAACTAGGGAAGGAAGGAAGGAAGAAAGGAAGGAAGAAAGGAAGGAAGGAAGGAAGGAAGGAAGGAAGGAAGGAAGGAAGGAAGGAAGGAAGGGAGGGAGGGAGGGAGGAAGAAA
>NW_025377700.1:0-1176 GCF_016433145.1 Gracilinanus agilis
ATATTTAGATCTCCCACTAGTATGGTTTTACTATCTATTTCCTTCTTGAGCTCTGCCAGTTTCTCCTTTATGAATTTGGATGCTATGCCACTTGGTGCATATATATTGAGCAGTGTTATTTCCTCATTGTTTATACTGCCTTTAATCAGGATGTAATGACCTTCCCTGTCTTTTTTAATCATATCTATTTTTACTTTGGCTTTGTCAGAAATCATAATATCCACTCCTGCCTTCTTTTTCTCATTTGATGCCCAAAATATTTTGCTCAAGCCCTGAACCTTAAACTTGTGTATGTCCACCCGTCTCATATGTGTTTCTTGTAGACAACATATGGTGGGATTTTGGTTTCTAATCCACTCTGCTATTTGCTTCCATTTTATGGGAGAGTTCATCCCATTCACATTCAGAGTTATAATCATCAGTTGTGCTTTTGCTGACATTTTCGTTTCCTCCCCTATTCCTACCCCTTCTCCTTAAACTATTTCCTTTAAAAGCCGTGGTTTGCTATTAAGACCCTATCCCTTATCCCCTCCCTTGACTAACTTCCCTTTCTACCTCCGCCCTTATTTCCCCCCCTTTTTGTTTTTAACTGCCTTATGGATTCCCTCCCCCTTTTTCTCCCCTCCCTTTTTTTGACCTCCTGACTCCCCTGTTTCCCTTGATTTATCCCTTCTGACTTTCTCAGAAGGGTTAGATAAGAGTTTTATGTCCCAATGGATAGTATAGCTACTCTTCCCTCTCCGGGTTGATTACACTGAGAGTAAGGTTTGATTATTACCTCTTAATGCTCTCTTCCTCTCCTTCTTATACATAACATTTCTCTACATAGGAATACAGATAATTAGATCTTACTGAAGCCCTTAAAAAGGCAAATTTAAAAATTATAAGTTTTCTTTCTTTCCCCTCTGTTTCTTATTTACCTTTTCATGTTTCTCTCGATTTTTGTGGTTGGATATCAAACTTTCCATTTAGCCCTAGTCTTTTCTGTGCAAATACTTGGAATTCCTCAATTTTGTTGAATGCCCATACTTTCCCCTGGAAATATATAGTCAATTTTGATGGGTAGTTGATCCGTGGCTGCAGGCCCAGCTCTCTTGCCTTTCTGAATATTGTATTCCAAGCCTTACGGTCTTTTAGCGTGGAGGCTGCCAGATCCTGTGTGATCCTGATTGGTGT
>NW_025377701.1:0-3566 GCF_016433145.1 Gracilinanus agilis
GGATTGAAAGCCAGGTCTAGAGATGGGAGTTCCCGGGTTCAAATCTGGCCTCAGACACATCTTAGCTGTGTGATTCTGGGCAAGTCACTTAAGCCCCATTGCTTAACTCTTACTACTCTTCTGACTTGAAACCAATACACCATATTGAATCTAAGGTGATAAGTTAGTCTTAAAAAAAAAAAGTAGGAGCCTACAGACTTCTTTCTTGTAGTTCTTACTATCAGAGCAGGATCAAAGAATATTTCATTTTACACAGATAAATATGGGTTAGTAAGACTTCTGTGTTTGCAGTCAGTGAATAAGCAAAGTAGAAAGGATGACTAAATGGTAAAATTATTATTTTCGGAGTGGCTATCTAAAGGCTTCCTGCTGCTTGTTTAGAGCTATCATAATTCCATAGTCACCAGTGATTTCTAGAGTTACATGCTTCCTTTGAAGAATATGTGCCTTCTAAGGTATGAATCTGGTGTGAAGCTATGGATGAACTAAATCCATTCATACAGGGAGGATGTTGAGAGTAGTGAGGAAAAGAAAATAGGGATTTCCTTCAACTCTGAGTGTGTGTATATAAATCCCCCTAGGATGTATGGGGAAATTGAGCTGAGCATTAACTTATGCTGCATTTTCCTAGTATGCTTTATAGTGGCAAAACACTTTGGACATGTATTTTTCTATGCTGGTGTGAATGCTAGGTAAAAAACACATTATGGAAACAGGCCAACTCCATGATAGCTTTTTTATCTTAAATGATAGAGCTATCACTTCTAAATTTGAAAATAGTCAATCTAAATGCTAGAAAGGATAAGCCATTATGATTTGATCTTTCAAAAAAAATTCATAGGCTCACCTGGATGAATCTATTAAATGAGGAAAAATCACAGTCTTTCTAGAATTCAAACTATAATCTGTAGCATTTCTTCTATAATGGATAATGAAAAAAGTCCTTCAAGAAGAATGTGGTTATCAAAGAATGTAGTATAAATGCTTACTTGGATTTCATGTATGGATTTTATTTCTATAATTAGCATTATTGCTGATTTAGAATTTTTTTCTAATAGTATTTTTACTTTTGACTTTGGGTTATCTCGTAGGATGTCATATGAGCTGTTTAATATTTTGTCAAAAGTTGTTCTGTTCAATATAAATTATACAAAAAGCATTATTAAATCATTCTTTTATCAGGCCAAATAACATATTGATTGAATTGTGTTTTATAATCATCTCACAAGAAAATGTAGTACAATGCTACCAGAAGTATAGTACTTTGTCCCACTGAATTGAGAGTTTAATTTGTGTGGTCTTTAGAAAGCGAGTTTAAAAGCTGACTTGAATAAATCTCCAGAACTAAGCTCATTTAGAAATATGTGAGCAATGTTAATTTTTCACTTTGATTTCAAAGAATTTTGAAATATATTTATTCTGTTATCACTATAAATATTTCACATAATAGTAGAATTTCTGGATTATAAGGAGCCCAAAGGCAAAATCTTATTTACAATATACCTGTTATTTGAGTTATACAGTCTTGGATTAAAGACCTCAAGTCTGGGGGAAATCATTACCTTCCTGAGTCAGTCAACAAACATTTCAATAGCTCTAATTTTAGAAAATTTTCCCCCTAAATGTGCTTATTTACAACTTCTATCCATTGACCCATTGTTTCTAATTCTATCTTCTGAGACAAAGCAGTGTGGTATAGCAAAAAGGAAACTGGATCTGAAAACATTGAACGTGATTTGTGATTTCAAAGTCTAGGTTTTTCTAGTTATAGCCTGAGTGACTTTAGATAAAGGAACTACAATTAACAACCTTCTAACTCTATTCTATACGCCAACTGAAGAAGTCTAATACTTTTCCTAAGTTACATCGAAATGATGTAGAAATCAGTCAAATATCTAAATATAAAGATCTATGATATACAAATATCGATACGATGCTAATATGTTTCTTCTCATCACATCATTTGCTATCTCCATCTAGATATGACATTGCAGTAGGATCTTATTTCAAAAGATCTATGATTTCAATGGTTGCTACTTCTTCCACATGGCAATATAAATTGCAAGTTTACCAGATGCATTCAGAAGTTATTTTGACCAAAAATATTCATAAGTCCTGGGAAACTTTCTAAAAATAACTGCCACCAATGTGTGTTAATTAAAAATAAAAAAATGAAGGTGAAATAAAACTAGTATCTTTGATGAAATGGGCATAGACAAATTTAAAATTTTCCAGTAGCAGAAGAAAAGTCATTGTCACAGCTATTTCAAAGTAAAGCAAAGCGGGATCTGATCGCAATTAAATGAGATAACTAAAAGTTATTTGTAATGAACTTTTTAATGCAACACATTGAAACGTATACCATGCTCCCTCCTTATCTGCTTCACCTGCCTGCTACAGTACCCCCCAAATCCTTTATATTACTGATGAAAGGTCATCTTCTGCATTGAGGCTTTCCTGATCCCTTGAAGTAAGAATGATCTCTCTTGATTTGAACTTCATATGGCATTTTGTTTGAATGTCCTTTATGTCCTTACTCTATAATTTATTCACTTATGTCTTACTACATCCTCTCCTGCCATGATATTAATAGTAATTGAGTCTAATTTGGATATTTTGTTTCTTATTATAGGTAGGACAATGCTTTGAATAGAATAAGAACTTATTAAACATTAATTGAATGAATTAATTGACAAATTAATGGCTCAATAGATGAATAGATGGAAGGATGGATGGGTAGGAAGTCACTAGATTTTTATTCAGAAAGATATGACCTCAAAAATTTGTCAGTTGTATAACAATCATTTAATCAAATTACTTAATCTTTCTGAACCTCAATTTTTCTCATTTGAAAAACAGAGACTGATTAAATGGTCAGCCTCCAAGGTCCATTCAAATTCTAAAATGTTTACATAGATAAAATAAGTAAAAAATAATGTATGTTTAATTGTCTCTATTCTTGTATTTTAAATATTTTTAAAAGCTCAATTTGAAATGTCTTCCCATAATTAATGTCTACCTTTAAAATCCAAATTTAAAGGTGATGAAAGCAATCTTATGTCTAAGGTATCCCCAGGTTATTGTTGTCACATTTAATACATTTCATATTTGTCACTTGTTCTCCTATAAATAAATCTCATATATTTAATGCTTTTAATTACAAAGGAATACATTTGCTCCATGTTGATTATGAATAATCCTGCTATATAAATTAAGACTGTTAGAAACATTAAAATTAATTAGGTGTTTTTATCCTTTTCTTGTATTTTTCTAATTCTTGTTCCTCTTTTTTCCTAAAATTAGTTTTCACTATTTATAACATTCAGTAAGTATAAGACTTCACTTTCATTCCAATTGCTTATCACTAGGAAATGAAATATTCTCCAGGGCCATAAAAGTTTTTAGTGCTTTGTGAGATTACAGATAACAAGATATAGCTCATTAACTACAAATTTAGTGAATTGTGGAGAGAAAGGTCAAAAAGTCTTTACATCCACTGGTTTTGTATCTGGCTTTATTTCAACAGTCTCAGTTGTGTGTGTGTGTGTGTGTGTGTGTGTGTGTGT
>NW_025377702.1:0-1017 GCF_016433145.1 Gracilinanus agilis
GTCCCCTGCCTAGCACCAAGAAGCAGCTACCTAGACTAATGAGAAGAAAAGGCAAATAAAACAACAAAATAACTGGCTTTGAAGTCAGAGACCTTCTAGATCTTAAAGTTTCTCCATTTCTCTAAGCTAACTTCTCTGAATTTTGGTGTCCTCATCTGTAAAATGGGACAATATTTACGTCACATGAAATTAGGAGCAAAGTGCTTTGTAAAGGTCAAAGGTGCTATATGATGATGAGCTATTACTACAGTAATAGAGGCTAATTAAATGTTTGTTAAAATATCAAAACAGGCTTTAGTCAAATCCTTCAGACTTTATAACATAAATATATTAACATATTAATAAAAATAATAGAATTTGCTAGTGCCTTAAGCTATGTTGTATGTTATCTCATTTAATCTAAACAATGGTTCCTTCCCAGGTATTTACCTACCCCCACCTTAAAGGAGAACAAGTGAGAAACATGGGGAAAGTCAGAGCAAGAAAGCACAAAATCATTCAGGTTTGAATATGTTTGTACAACTGGAAAACCTGGTTTTTCCACCCAGAGTCAACATTTCTATCTCTACTTTATGAGAAAGAATGGGGCCTGGAGCTAGATGCTAAGGAGAGGGGGGGGGGGGGTTTCTCTCCTCACAGGTATTATAGGGATATTGCATGCAATATTTCTATTATGTATTGTCTTCCCTGTTAGACTGTAAGTTCCTCGAGGGGCAGGGACTGCCCTTTGCACCGGGCCTGGCACCTAGAAGGTGCTTAATACATTTTTATTAACTCTAGTGACTCTAGTGGCTTGCTGTCCTGGGATATTGGAAAGCACCCAGGACCTGGAGTTAGAAATCAGAAATATATGGAGTCTGATTCTAGTTCAACTTCCTACTTAGCTATCTATATATGTAAACCCTGGGTTGGTCACTTTGGTTTCCTCCAGTAAACAATGGACATTAGCAGATTTTCAATCAATCTCTCCATCACAGGGTTGTTAGTAGGGAATGTAAATCTATATAATCCAGAGGG
>NW_025377703.1:0-3262 GCF_016433145.1 Gracilinanus agilis
GGAAGGAAGGAAGGAAGGAAGGAAGGAAGGAAGGAAGGAAAGAAGGAAGGAAGGAAGGAAGGAAAGAAAGATGAAAGAATACTAGGAAACTTCCTTTTTTGCACAGGCACCCTTCATGACATATACTCTCAGACTTGGTTATACATGAGTTAGTTTTGCCAAACTACTTTATTTCCTCTTTCTTTTTTAATTCTTTGCCACAAAAGATAACTCATAAGGTGAAGGGGAGACACATTTGGAAATGAAGGTGATGGAAAAACAAAAATTACCAATAAAAATTTAAAAGAACACTAGAAAAATAGCATGCAAATTGGGGTAGCTAGATGGTTCAAATCTGATCTCAGATATTTCTCACTGCATGACTCTGGGCAACTCACTTAACCCCAAATGCCTAGCCCTTACTTAATGCTTAGTATTGATTCTAAGACAGAAGGTAAGGGTTTACAAGTAAACAATGCAAATAGATCCAAGTCTACCTAATGTAAAATGAATATCGATATAGTGGAGTTCCCAACAGAGCAGAGGTTCATGAGAGAGGCTTTCTTGAAACAAAGAAGAATACCATCAAATGACGTTTGATTCATCAATCAACAGGTGATGGCCCATAAATGTTTACTAAACACCTACTGCGGGCTAGGTCTGTGTTGGCAAACCTATGGCACTCATGCTGGAGGGGGAGCTGCTCCCCTTCCCCTCTCCACCACACTTGAGGACATTTCTCCCATCACTTACCCCTCTTCCCAGCAGCTCAATGGGAGTGCTTCCTCCCTGCCCTATCTGCAGTAAAGGAGCAGCTCACATGCAGCATGAGGGTGCAGTTTAGGCACTTGGTCTCTAAAAGGTTCACCATCACTGGGCTAGGTGCTATGCCAGTTGCAGGGGATACAAAGCAAGGTCAATATCCTTGATCTAGGGGAGCTCACAATCAGAATGAGGAAGACAATAGGAACAGTTCATTATTGTTGTTCAGTCATTTTCAATTGTGCCCGTTTCTTCATGACTCCTTTGGGATTTTCCTGGCAAAGATCCTGGAATGGTTTGCTATTTCTTTCTCCAGCTCATTTTACAGATGAGGAAATTGAGGGGAACAGGGTTAAGTGATTTGCCAATGGTCACACAGCAACTAAGTGTTAGAAGTCAGATTTGAACTCAGGAAGATGAGGACTGTGCCACTTAGCTGCCCCTATGGTGTACTAGTTTTCTCATTCGTATGCCTTACTTTGTTTAGCTTTTCTCCAGTTATGGGCACGTAGAGCAAACTTTAGTAGAATCACTGACCTAGGAACCTTTAAAAATAGGGCTGATGGGGAGGAGGGGTAGGCTGACATGGACACAATTTGTCAAAAAAAAAAATCAAAGATGAGTTACTTTGGGTAATGGAAAGTCTGGATACTTGGGGATATCATTTCTGAAAGCTACAAATAGGAGCTACTCTGCCTGTAGATAGAAAAGAGTGGTGGGGAACAGTTAGGTAATACAATGGATAGAATGCCAGGTCTGGAGTTGTGGGTAGGAGGTGTGTGTGTGGGGGGGGGCGCCCTGGGTTCAAATCTGGCCTCAGACACCTCCAAGCTATGTAACTGTGGGCAAGTCACTTAACCCTCATTGCTTAGCCCTTATCATACTTCTGTCTTAGAATCAATACTAAGTATTAGTTCCATGGTAAAAGAGTGGTAAGGGATAGGCAATGGGGGTTAAGTGACTTGCCTAGGGTCATACAGCTAGGAAGTGTTTGAGACCACATTAGATTCCAAGACCTCCTTTCTCCTGGCTAGCTCCATCCACTGAACCACCTTGATGCCCCTAAAGGTAAGGGCTTTAATGAAAAAAATTAAATTAAATTAAAAAGAATAGGGCCGTAGGTGGGGTGTGTTGGTGTTCCCATAAACTTTTACAATGGATAAAAGAGAACTGAGCATTTCCCTAAGCATGGCTCTGCGTCCAGGATCTGATGGAAAAGAAGCCAAGAGGACCTGGGCCAGCATTGCCCTTGGCTCTGACCTAGTGGTAGGCTTCTCACTGAGAGCTAAAGTGCCCTTGGGATTGGGAAGAAAAATGAGAGAGGGAGGACCAATCTGTTTCTCTTTTTAGCAGCTCCAGCTGAGTATCATCTTTGCAGAGTGGCCTCACAGTGACCTCTGCTGACCAACACAGGAAACCTCATCAGAGCAACGTTCATCCATTGCCCTCTTCCCCACATTTTTTGTCATTGTTGCCAGGTGAGGGAAAAAATGGTTAGCATTCCAGAAATCTTTTTCAATCTTTAAAAATATTTTTAAAGTACTGATCATAGACTATGGAGAAAAAGGGAAGGCCTATAGCCTGGAGAATAGAGATATAAATATGAAAAATGACAAAGGCTGGTATAATAATATAAATTAGTATTTTAATTAAAGCCATGCTGATAGATAAAGTTATTAGACCACGCGCTTGTAAGCATTCAAAATCGCCGCCCTTGCCATTACTGTCTCCTGTCTCCTCCCAAATCTGCTGGCCAAGAGAGAGAGCCTCCCTCCTAACCCAGGAGATTATAAACTCCTCTTTGCGTCAACGTAGGCCTCCCCACGCCCAAAGAACCGGAAACGGAAACCCGTTGGACTACGGGAAATGTAGTTTGATACATTTCCCAAATTTCACTTTTACAATGATCCAGTTGAACTGTGAATTGCTGCTTCTTGCACCCTCTACTTTGATAATGAAGAAAGCTTCATATCATTTATTAAATTTACTGAAGAAGCGGGTAGGTGGATCAATGGATGAGAGTCAGGCCTAGAGATGGGAGGTCTTGGGTTCAAATTTAGTCTCAGAGTCTTCCTAGCTGTGTGACCCTGGGCAAGTCCCTTAATCTCCATTGTCTAGCCCAGGGGTCGGCAAGGTAAGGCTCTCGAGCCATATCTGGCTCTTTTGAGGACCAGATATGGCTCTTTCTGCAGGAGCCATAAAGTCAAATTTTTTTCAGGCGCTGTTACAGGAGCGACACTGTGAGCACTGTACGGCTCTCATGAAATTACATTTTAAAAAATGTGGCGGGTTTCCGGGTTAAGATGGCGGCAGAGTAAGAAGCAGCTCTAAACCTCTCCTGACCGAAACACACAAAACTCCTCAAGGGGACATAAAAACAAGTCCAGACGAACGGAGGAACCCCACAACAGGGCACAGCGTGGAAGGTACGTGGAATCGAGACATTTCCAAGCTAAAAAGGGCTCTCACTCAAGCGCGAGCTGAGCAACCGCACCACCCCCACCCCCTCCACACTCACCTA
>NW_025377704.1:0-1116 GCF_016433145.1 Gracilinanus agilis
AATTGAGTATTCTATCCTTTCCAGGCTTTCCGACAATGTAAGATTTAAATTAATATCCAACAACTCCAAATATTATATTTTATAATATTTATTAATGATCACTTCAAGTAGAAGAAATAAAAGAACAAAAGTATGAAAGCCTAAGAAAATAACATGTGAGTAAAATTCTCCTGCATGGCACTCACCCCACCTCCCCAAACTACATTCCTGGGAAAAGAGAGTGGGTGGAGCTACACAAAATTTATATCCTCCCTATGATAGTATGTGAGGTGAAAAGGAACATGGTAAACTGGAATTTAGAGTCCTCAGTAGCAAATTCCAATTTCACTATATATTGTGACATTCATATTGCAGAGTGGAATCCCAGTTGCAAGAGAGGGGGACAAGCCACAGCTCAGAATTCCAGAGGGCCCCCCCCCAGAACTCTGGGTGAGGGGGCAGTTGAAGGCAGTTGAAGGTAGTTGATTCTTGGGGTTGAAGTGAGCAGGTCACTCTGCTTGCTAATCCCAGATCTTGATGACTCTGGACTGCTTTAGGTTTGAATCTATTCAAAGCCATTTTAGTTCTCTGCTGCCAATTGGCTTTAGCTTGTCTAGACCTTCAATCAACATCACAGTTACCTCTAATTAGTTATTCAGGTCATAAGATTATCTATAAAAGTTAGAGAGCTAATTAGCAAACCAAGATACCTTTCCCCTCTGGGGGGAGGGGCCCCTTGGACATAACCAGTTAGGGCTTCCCAGACCTTATCTATCTTTGTTAAATCTCCCTTCATTCCTTTCCCCACATAACATTAAATCTTTCATCATTTGGGAGCTGTGTCTGGCTATATTCAGTGAAATACTCACAACCGCTCAAGTTGACTTTCTCCTGCCATGTAGCCCCCAAAGCAAGTCCTTTCCTCTGTGTCTGAAAGCTTCAAGATATCAAGTTTTTACTATTTTCTCCTACTCAAACCCATGGGGAAATAGCTTAGAGAAAGTTAACATCTTTAGGAGTTTTATCCTTTCTAGTTTCCAGACTGAACCCAAAAGATAACAGATCAACCTCCATTTTGTAAATGATTTCATAACTGCTTGGTGGGAGGGGGGAAGCAAAGGAGCACTCACAAGATCC
>NW_025377705.1:0-1307 GCF_016433145.1 Gracilinanus agilis
TGGGGGTTAAGTGACTTGCCCAGGGTCACACAGCTGGGAAAGTGTCTGAGGCCAGATTTGAACCTAGGACCTCCCATCTCTAAGCCTGGCTCTCAATCCACTGAACTACCCAGCTGCCCTCAAGACAGTTTTCTAATTCTAATGTATTAATAATAATTCTAATTAGTATTAATTCTAAGACAGAAGAGCAGTAAGGACTAGGCAACTAGGGTTAAATGACACAGCTAGGAAGTGTCTGAGGTCACATTTGAACCTAGGTCTTCCTGACTCTAGGCCTGGTGTTCTATCCACTGTGCTAGCTAACTGCCCCAGAGTGCCTAGTTTTTAATGAAAATTTGCTTCCTTATCCTTCCCTTGATTGTTTGTTGAGTGTAACAACAACAACAACAAAAAGGAGTCTACTCATTAGGAAAAATCAAAACAAAACAATACCATCGTACAGGCTTTTTAAAAAAAACTATAGTATATCTCCTATCCATATATCAAAATTATTCAGTATTTTCTGGATGATGCAACAACAGGAAAAAATAATCCTCTGATAATAAAAATCAGGCAAGGCATTAAACTGGGAGATACTAGCTCTCCAAAGGTGTTCATCCCTGTGATGGAAGACCTATATTGGTCCCAGAAGACCCTGTGGCTAGTGAGGTCCCCCAAATGTTACTGTTGGTGCATGGCATTATACTGATTGCCCCACACCCCAAGACTCTTCCTAGAAAAGCTCAGTAATCACTCAAAGGAGTTTAGCCTGTGTTTATATATAGGAATGACCAAGCGGATCTAGGATGTCTATTGCCCTGATTTATTTTTTTCCCCAGCATGAAGCAGAAAAGAATGCTAAGCATGAAATCTTCAGAGAGTATATTACAGAATGATTGGAACAAGATTCAATAATTTAATATGATTGCAGATACAGTTGGCTAGGAGGCTGAAAGCTAGACTGCATCTGTACATAAAACAGGTTTGGTTAGTTTGTTTTTTGGAGAGGTTGCTATAAGACATTTCACATTTCAATTCTGCATTGGCATTCTCTAACCAAACAATCCGCCTTAATTTCCTTATTAGCCTTTTTCTAATGCCAGCTCTTCACTTGATGCCAATCCATTCCTGTCACTGCTCAGACACTCTCTCACCCCTACTGCTTAGGTGCCAGAGGTGCGGGGGGGGGGGCACACCAGTTACAGATCCATCAATGCTTATGAATTTGATGCTTTGAAAAGGAAAACTCGCTATGAGTTGAGTCCATTCTAACTCCACCCCATTACTCTGGGGCAGAAAAAGGTTATCCTTAAATCCTTACTGCTAAC
>NW_025377706.1:0-8033 GCF_016433145.1 Gracilinanus agilis
CCTTTCCTTTCCTTTCCTTTCCTTTCCTTTCCTTTCCTTTCCTTTCCTTTCCTTTCCTTCCTCAATAAGGTAAGAGGTGATAGGCTCTCTATCAGATCATATCTGGAGTTTTGGGCCCAGGACTGGGTACCACATTTTTGTTTTTTGTTGATTTTGGAACTTATTACTTTATTAAGGATGCTATTAAAAACAAAACAGTGCCTAGATTGTGATTTATTATCAACATATTAATAGCAATCAAAACACTATATGACCATGGATATAGAAATAGCTAAGAAAATATATGGTTTTATCAGTCCCCAAATGAATTAGTTGTAATAAATTTAATTTTTGTAATTAATCATCAGCACACATTTAACATATGCTTTGTGCAATACTCATAGAAGGGACCACATCTCTTTCATTCATAAGATAGCCAATTGGTGTTTTACAACCAGCCCAACCAGTGCCACCCAGTTAGTAAAATCTGCAGATCTGAACTGGAGTTACAAGATGTCCTGCTGTGCCATTGGTTATAAATAGCTGCTGAAGGGACTTGAGTCTCCTACCATGTTTCTTGGATTGGTAATGGACTATGACTGCAGATTTCTGAGATTCTTTTTTGATTGCAAATAATGTCCTGTTCTTCCATTCCCCATTTTTGCGTCAAACATATTTTTCATTCTCAGTGTGGACTTTACTCCACTCTTCTCTGTCTCTTCTTCCATTTCATCAGCCTTTCTCTGACTTTATCATGGTCTTTTCTTACTCTTGACTAGAGTTAACCAGTTCAGGTCTGCATGGTTTCCACTCCCTCAACTCTTTCCCATTTTGCCATTCTCTGATGTTCTTCCTTCCCTTCCAATGTTCAAACCTATGTGTGGGGAGCCCATTTCTGGAGGACCGAAAGTGGATCTACAGACTGGCAACTAGGCTATTAAGGAGACAGTAGACTGGAGCATCTAAGGATCAGCTGAAGGAAAAGAGTACCCAGTAAGGGCTACATTTGGGGGTGGGAGGGGCAGGATCTTTATCTTCCTATATTTAAGACTCAAAAAGAAAATACATTTTTCTTTTCCCTAACAGGCAGAAATAGGAGGAATAGGTGAACATTGCTGAGAGGTAGATATTTGCTCAATTTAAGGGAAAACTTCCTAATAAGAAAAGCCTCAAAAAGGATGATGATTTGCTCGGGCAGCCAATGAGCTCTCTATCTCTGGAGGTTTTTAGTGGAACTGATGACTCTTCGTTGGGAAAGAAGTCATTCTTTCTCAGGTAGGGCTTGGGGTATTCTCCCATCGAGACCTTTTCTCTTTTCATAGTGTGTGACAGAATGAACAAATATAGGGAGGTGGGAAATGGAGGGAGAACTTCTGGTAATGGTAAATAATTCAGCTTGACAAATTTGGGGAATGTGAGAATTGCTTCTTACTACCCTTGGGGCTCTCTTAAGCCATGGACTGATATCTTCTGAAGATGTTGAAGTTTATTGAACTAATAAGAATCACATGCCAAAAGGCCAGCTGTGAGTTCTCAGAAAGGAAAGTCCTTTTTCTTTGTATAAGAGATGAAACTGTCAACTTTCCGTGTTCCCACAAATGGAGGCTGAAGCATCTACTTTTTAATGGGATGCCCTCAATTTTAATTCAGCAAGTTTATTGTGGGAAGGTCCATTATCCACCAGAACTATCTCATCTGCTCAATGCAAGAGTAATTGCTAGCTATTTAAGAGGTAGGTAGATGATGCCATGTGTGGATAGAGTATTAGAGCTGCATTCAAGATGAATTACTGGTTCAAGTTCAGCCTCAAATACTTACTTGCTAAGTGACTCTGGGTAGATCACTTCATTTCTATATGCCTCAGTTTTTTCAACTGTAAAATGGGGTTCAAAATGGTACCTCCCTCCAGAGTCGTTGTGAGGATCAAATAAGACTATTTTCAAAACACTTATCAAACCATAAAGTGCAAAATAATTACTAATTATTATTATTTCACTAGGTTATTAGCATTTATTAAGTACCTACTATGGGTCAGTCACTGTTAAGCATTGGAGTTACAAAGACAAACAAAAGATAGTCCCTGCCCTTGAGCAGCTCCTACTCTAATGGTGAGATGCTAGATACCAATAAGGACAAATTTGTGGCAACCTCAGAGAGAAGGCACCAGTCAGAGGAGAATCAGGAAACATCTCTTATAGAAGGTAGATCTTTGGTTGAGACTCAGAAGTATCCAGGGAAGCCAGAAAGTTGAGGGATTTCAGGCAGAGTTGAGGGGCATTTGGAGGCAATGCCCAGAGTCAGGAGATGGAGTGTCTCATTTGAGTAACAGAAAGGAGTCCAGTGTCACTGGAATAATGAGTACATAAGGTCTAAAAAGACTAACATCTAGAGAGAAGAAAGTATCAAGAAGAAGGTAAATCAACAGTATCAAAGGCTGCAGAGAAGTCAGTCTCCATAAGAATAGAGAAAAGGCCATTAAATCTTCCAATTAAGACATCATTAGTAACTGGAGTAAGCAGTTTTAGTTGAAGGAGGAGGCTGGAGTGAGAGGAAAGGAAATGGAAGCCTCAATTGTAGATGGCTTTCTCAAGGAATTTACCCACAAAATGGAGAAGACATTGGACAATAGCTTGTAAAGATGAATGGATCAAGTGAGAGCCTTTTGATATTGGGAAAGATATGGGCATGTTTGTGGGCAAATGAGAAGGAGTCCATTGCTAGAAAGAGATTAAAAATAAATGAAAGAGTGGGGAAAACAGAGACAAGAATATGCTGGAGGAGATAAGAAAGAATGGGGTCATTTGAGCAGGTAGAAGAATTTGCCGTGGAAAGGAATGAGGCTATTTCATCATATGAGATAAGAAGAGAGTGGCAGAAGGCCTCTAAGGGTTAGAGATAAAGAAGAGAGAAGAGGGAGTTCAATAACTGTTTTCAGCAAAATATGAAGCATTGTTATCATTATTATTGTTGTTGCTGTTAATTGGTGAGAAGACTTGGATTTATAGTAAGAAGAGGCAGGGTCACATCCTAGCTTTTTCATTTATTACCAGTATGGTCTTGGACAAGTCACCTTCTGCTCTGCAGTTGTCTCATCTGTAGTATGACAGAGTTGGTTAGATGATATCTATCTATTCTGGTATGTTATTTTCCATATTCTAAGTTCCATTCCAGTTGTAACATTCTGGGTTTACTGTCAAAGGCTCATAGGACCCTAGCTTTGGATCTGGAAGGGACCTTCTAATCCAACTCCCTCATTTTACAGAGGAGGAAGATGTCCAAGAGGACAAAACATTTACTCAAGGTAATAAAGAGAGTATATGGCAGAAACAGGATTTTGAACCCAGGTTCTGTGAGTACAAATCCTAGGGTCCCTTTGCACTTGGGTATGCTGTGTTCTGAAGTCTCCAATGGCCTCTTCTCTGCATCATGGGACTTCCAGGATGTTCTAGAGAGGTTAGCAAAGGTTCCCACATGTTCCCTGTTTGTTCTCTGGCTTAGACCTCTTTAGTGTCCAATGAAATGGTGAGCTCTTTTTTCCAAGGTAGAGGCTTTGAAGTTATAGCTCTGGGAATTCCTCACCTCACCTAGCCCAGGGCTAAGAGCATTGTCATTCCTGGAAGATACGTTGATTGATTGTGTTAAGTGCTTCTGTGTGTCTTTTATTTCTTGGATGACAAGACATTTGTTTCCTATCCCCCCAAAATAATTTACTATCAGACTCAGGTCCAACTCCTCCTGACCCTAATGAACTCGATTTAAATTTCATGGATTTCCCATCATGACTGGCATGTCAGCAGAAAATAATCATTGTTGACACTTACAGGGTATTTTATAAGGAATTTTACTTCCGTGGTCTCATTTGATCCTTACAACAACCCTCTAGGGGCAGGCAGAATAAGAATTATCATCCTCATTTTACTGAGAGAAACGGGCTTGAGAAAAGAAGTGACTTGTCCAATGTCATACTGCTAAGAAGTAACCGATGGAGAACTAAGGTTGAAGTTGAATGCTAAACGCTCTTCTACTCCTTTCCTACCTTCTTTTCTTTCACAGTATCATTCCGTCCTCCCCTCCTACCTTTACTTTGTCTTTGAGTCCACTATTATGTCTCTTTCCTCTTCCCGTTTCCCTTCTCTTCTCCTTTTCTTCTCTTTTCCTCAGAGACAGGGGCCCCCTACCATCATTTCTTTCTTCCCCTTCTCTCTGGCTGGGATTTCCCTCGGTCGTGTTTTATTTATAGTTCTCAACAGTGACCTCAAAGTGGCAGGATGACCTCAACAGAGTGAGAAGAAACAAGGCAATATCAACATCCCTTTGGTGTGATGAAAGCCTGGCATGCTGGGTATGAATGTCATTGCTCTGCCCAATGTCACAGACACGTGCCATAGCCCCTTACATTCAGCTACAAAAGTCCATTGTCTCTTGGAGGCCTTTCTCAATCTCAGTCTGTGTGGGGTTCAAGGATCTTCTGGGGTGCAGAATTTTAGAGTTGGACAGGATGTTAGAACATAGATGGGAGGGACCCTAAGGACAAATGGCAATAGTCCCTTCTGTTTACACATGGGGATACTGAGGCCCAAGATGCAAATGATGTCCTTCCCCCTGCTCTAAGTCATAGAATTGGTGAGCAGAAGAGCTAGACTTCCTGATTTCCAGTCTCATACTCTATAAACTGGGCCACCCTGCCTGTTATTTTCTTTCCTGTTTTCAATAACACCAGCAGAAAATCAGGGTCTTTCTCGCCACCTGAGACAGCTGTATTGCTTACAAGAACATCTGGATGCATGCTTTGAATCCAGTTGTTGTTCAAATACTCGATCACAAATATTCCTCCTGGCTCTCCCTTATCGTTTCCTTATGTGCTGAAAATATTGAAGCCTTCCAGGATTTCGTCTGTCTCTCTCTCTCTGTCTCTGTCTGTCTCTCTCTCTGCCTCTCTCTCTCTGCTTTCTATCTCTCTGTCTCTGTCTCTCTGTCTCTGTCTCTGCTTTCTATCTCTCTGTCTCTGTCTCTCCCCACTCCACAGTTGCACTTGAATGTAGATTTATTGAGGTAGAGGTACTCTGCCCTGCCTCTCACCCCCATCGAGACCCTACCTCCCCCCCCCCCAATAGCAGTGATCTTTAACCTGTATTATGTTCTCACTCCACTTGATCTTAGATAAAAGGCCAAGAGGCGATCTATATTATTTTTTAATTCAATTTGATCAGTTTGCTGTGGAGTTCCTCAGGGTGGTCGTCTGTCTTGCCTCCATCTAAGTCTAGCCCTTCCTGCCATGATGCCTAAGGAGGCCAATGGGCACATGGCATGGTGCTTCCATGGAAGTCCTCTTAACGTTCTTGATCCACTGAGTGCTTTGGCCCTTCCCTCCCACCCCAGGCTTAAACAAGCCAGAAGATGCTCTCTCGGAGAAAACAAGACTGATGTTCCTGGATGGAATTTCTGGGCTTCCTTGGCCTCTCCCGTGGCAGTGTCTCAGCTTGGTGTGGAGGGGGTGGGGTGGGGTTTGGAGACAGGCTTCAATCTCAAGACTGCTGCTTACACTCTGGGTGTAAGTTTCTCAATTCTTTGGGCCTCAGTTTCCCTTCTTTACACTGACAGGGTTGAACGAGAGGACTTCTAAGCTCCTTTCCAGGCTCGAAGATGAGGATCCTCTGAACCCCTCCGCTGGGAGTCTGCAGGCAAAAGCTGGATGTGTTGTGTTGGGGATCCTTTGGGAGGAGGTACAGGTTGGACAACAGAGTCCCAGAAGTCCCTTCCACTGTGCAAATTCAGTGAGCCTGTCCCAAAGGAATGCTACCGACTGCCATGGAGATGCTGGCAGAGTTGGCATATTCTGGACCTGTTCATTCATCGGCGTATGGGATTTCAGGTGAACAAACCAGGCAGAAAAGCATCTCTTCTGCCCAGAAGAGTCTTAGAAAATTGCGTGTGTGTGAGTGTGTGAGTGAGTGTGTGAGTGTGTGAGTGTGTCTGTGAGTGAGTGTGTGAGTGTGTGAGTGTGTGAGTGAGTGAGTGTGTGAGTGTGTGAGTGTGTGAGTGAGTGAGTGTGTGAGTGAATGTGTGAGTGAGTGTGTGAGTGAATGTGTGAGTGAGTGTGTGAGTGAGTGTGTGAGTGAGTGTGTGTGTGTGAGTGTGAGTGAGTGTGTGAGTGTGTGAGTGAGTGTGTGAGTGAGTGTGTGAGTGAGTGTGTGAGTGTGTGTGTGAGTGAGTGTGATGGCCCGCTCAGTAAGAAATAGCCAGTAGGTATCACAGGGCTTCCCCCTCTCTGGCCGCCCTGCCCGGCGCCCCCATAGCGTTGTCCTTTGACACTGTGACGGACAAGAGCAATGGTGTGAGCATGGGGCGACCCCGGCGCGCTCCGCCGCCCCGCTTGGCTGCTTCCCTTCCCTGGCTACCCCTTCCATTAGGCCGCGGGCTCAGAGGGCCGGGACCAGCACCCTCTCAATTTATCTCCCGGCGCCCAGTAAGCACCTAAGAAATGCTTTTCCTGCCTTCCTGCGGCTCTGTGGGCGCTAGGTGGCGCTGTTCCTCACTTTGTCTACAGCTGACACAAAGAGCTGGGCTTCGGGACCTCGGGGAGGAGGAGCGCGGTCCCCTCTCCGAGGGTTAGCTCGGGGCGCCTGCCAGGGCGCCTGGGAGCCCCGGCTCCCCGCAGACCCATCGGGGTAACCCCCGGCACTCTCTGAACACTGTGGAATCTAGCCCCGAGACACGGAACCCCACGTCTGAGGGAAAGTTACTTTTCTAGAACCAAAGATTTAGATCCGGAAATGACTTTAGAGATCCATGAGCCCAGCTCTCTCTTTTTACAAATGGGGAAACTGAGTGGGAGAAAGGTTATATGACTTGCTCAGGGTCACACAGCTAGGAGTGTGTGAGGCTGGATTTGAACTCAGGACTTTCTGACTGCAAGTCAAGCATCGTCTCCACTGTCCCTCTAACCTGTAGGGAGATCCGTGATGGATGGACAGCTCCATTGGTATCCCCTCCACGTTGAAATATCAGAGAACGCAGAGCGGACTTCCTGGTGGAGGATGCATGGAAGAACTTAGACAGGGTGACGGGTGTGGATGGACCCCCATCTGAACCCTTGGAGAGAGCCGCCACGCGGATGAGCTCAACGAACTCCTCTCGCCCCCGACTTCTGCCCTTTGGGCCCTGGCTGCATCCTGAAGGCCTTTTTGGGCCCCGAGAGACAAAGGCCCCCGCAGCGGGGCGTGCAGCCTGCGATCCGCCTTCAGGCTTGCTGGTCATTCCGGCCATCCTCCGCAGCCCCTCTCCAAACCACACTTTCCCCAGCTGGAGACAAAGCCCGCTGGGCTGCTTGTGAGATAACGAGGCCCAGAAGGGAGAGAATAATGTTGCCATTAAGGCCCCCGTGCCAAGGGATGCCTGGGAGTGCGCACAGCCAGCCCCTCTTGACGTCAGCGGCCCGGCTGCTGCTACCTCGGGGCACAGCTTGGCTGGGCCTGAATCGAGAGGCCTGCCCAGGCCCCGTCATCAGCAGCTCCGGGCTGCTGACAGCGCAGAAGGGCTCTGACTCGGCCTCTCTGTCTTAGGAAATTATGCACATATTTCCCTTGGCTGCAGATCCCAACACAACGTCCCGGAGTGGAATGTGGGAGCCGTGACTGGGGCCCCGCGTGCGCCCAGGAATGTGCCAGGAAGTGCCCGGCAGCCCCGCGGCACCGAGGGGAGAAGGAAGCCGGTGGGGAGGGCCGCGGCCTTACGGGGCTTCTGTTTGGGAAAGGCACGGGGCACAGAGGGTGCAGAGGCCAGGGGCGCCGCGCAGCTGGGCAGGAAGGAGGGCGCCCTGTTGGTCTAGAGAGAGGCTTCCCGGGGATACAGGCTGCAGGCGGACTAAAGGCCCTGCTTAAAGGGAAACGACGGGATCATCAGCCTAGCTGAAGCGTAATTGCGTAATTTGTCTACGTGAAGCCTTTTGGGATGCTTCCAGATGCTAATGTCTCCCAAGTACCTCAGGGTAACACTTAATTGATTAACTCAAAGACTCCTCCCTTTCTCCTTTCCTCCCTCCCTTCCTTCCTTCC
>NW_025377707.1:0-5245 GCF_016433145.1 Gracilinanus agilis
TTCCTTCCTTCCTTCCTTCCTTCCTTCCTTCCTTCCTTCCTTTTCTCTGTGACAAAGGGCCACTCAATCTCTGTTTGAAATCTTCAGTGATTTGGAACTTACTGGCTCTGAAGGCAGCCTCTTACCACCACTGGCCAGATCTAATTGCAATACAATTCTTCCTTTCCTTACAGCTTTCTTCCTTTATGCAACTTTCACTTGTTGCCCCTAGTACCACCCTTCAGGGCTCAGCAGAACAAGTCTTCTGGGGAGAATCTTTCCAGTGCTTGTGGACTGTTCTCGTCTTCTCCAGGATCAACATCTTCTGTTCCTTCATCCAGTCTTAATGGGGTCTGGTCTCCAGATGCCTCCTCATCCTCGTTCCTCCACACTGTTAATGTTCTCCCTAAATGTGTGCCCAGAGCTGAGAGTGATACTTGACATGGTCTGAGAACAGATACTTGGAAGGTGACTACCAGTCACTAAAGATTCATGGGATTTTAGGATTTAAGGATAGAAGGAATCTCAATCCAATCTTCTCATTTTGCAAATAAGGAAACTGAGCCCTGGAGAGGGGCACATTGGATTGCCCAAGGACACATTAGATCATTCCCACAGCTCTTCTATTGTTTATTCTATTATTGTTACTCTATTGCTTATTCTTCTATTACTGGTGAGATCACTGGCTAGGGGGTGAGCAATTGAAGGCTCCATTAAACATTGATTCAGGACTCAGTTTTGGTATCATAACTTTCCCTTTCCTAGTTGTCTCCATCCATAAGCTTTAAGGCTGAACATTTTTTAGAAGGTAGTCAAATATTTTTGTTGTTATTGTTTATACCAGGGATGGGCAAACCACAGCCCACAGGCCAGATGTGGCCCCCTGAAATGTTCTATCTGCCTAACAACATTATTCCTAATCTGACAAATACAATAAGTAGGACACAATACAATGAAACTTTCAAAGAGTTGCCTTAGAAACAGACGGACAGATGAGCATTTCCTTTCCTTTGGCCCCCTCTTTAAAAAGTTTGCCCATCACTGGTTTAAACCATTCCTTTGCCTGGTGATTTCACTGAGACTACATCATATTTAAACTTTGGACCTCTTTTGGGACCTTGCACAGTGCTCTGCACACACTGTGCACTTCATGAATGAATTATTGAATAGTTCTTAGGAACTCTAACCTATTCTGTCACTAATTAGAAGGAAATTGCTAGCCTTGATGGGATGGGGCTAGTATGTAGGTGGGGAGTGCTTTGACATTGGATAACAAAAGTTTTCACACTTTAAATAGAAGCAACTTTTTTGAACCCACAGGATTTTCCTCATGGAGTTAATCTGGTAAAAAATGGAGTCAGTCAGCCAACAAGCATTTATTAAGTACTTCCTGTGTACCAGGGATTGTGAAGGCAAACAGTCCCTGCTCTGAAGGGTCTTGCCATCCAAACAGCCACATACAGACAAGACATCGGCCATTTTCCCGTTGTGTCTGACTCTTCATGACCCTATTTGGGTTTTTCTTGGCAGAGATAATGGAGTGGTTTGTCATTTCTTTCTCCAGTTCATTTCGCAGATGAGAAAACTGAGGCCAACAAGGTGAAATGACTTGCCAAGATTATAAAGCTAGTGTCTGAGGCCAGAAATGGAACTTGGACCTGTACTCTATCCACTAGGTCACCTACAGAAAAAAAATATAGAGGAAAAATTGGAACTAATCAATAGAGGGATTGTCCTAGCCTTAAGTTTATTGGGAGGGAAGCTGGAAATGAAGGCCAGGCTTTATACAGAAGGTGGGATTTTAGTCGAGACTTCTCAGTTGTAAACTAATTCAGCAGAGTTCCCGTGTGTGTGTGTGTGTGTGTGTGTGTGTGTGTGTGTGTGTGTGCGTGTGTGTACTGGATTAGGAGCCAGAGGCCCTGGGTTTCAATCCTGGATTCTTACTCACCTGTGCAACGTTGGGTAAGTTGTTTAAGCTTTCGGGCCCTTCTTTTCTTCATCTATAAAATGACGGGGTTGGACTAGATGACCTTAAAGTCCCTGATGAACTGTCTGAAATTCCATGTCCTGAGTTCGTTTTTTCTTCCTTGCAAGTTCTCATGTTTTAGCACAACACGGAACACTAGTTTATCTTGCAAAGGGAGGAATATGCGACGGCTCTTTTTGAGTGTGACACATCCTGGGTCACTCAAGTGCGAATGAAGATGTTCTCTTGCTGGAGAATACATCACTGGCACAAAAGTTTGCTTCTGGGTGGTTTCAGCGGTCAGATGGATACACATGAGCTCCGCTAAAAGAACTTTGGATTAGATCGAGAAACACTGACAACATTAATACAAATATAACAGAATGTATACAGGGGTAATATGCAGTTTTCAGCATTAACATGTGGCCTGCAGAAAGCAGAAATCTTCTATCTGATTTAGGTGCCTCTTTTCTATTTGACATCAGTGATCTAGTCCATTTTCTCATATAATGAGATAGGAACTTCATTGATTAGATTCGCCATTTTCTTTTTTTTTCTTTTTTTTAAAATTTATTTTTAAGAAAAGTTAACATGGTTACATGATTCATGCTCTTACTTTCCCCTTCACCCCCTGACCTCCCCTCCCCCCCCATAGCCGATGCGCATTTCCACTGGTTTTAACATGTGTCATTGATCAAGATCTATTTCCATATTATTGATAGTTGCATTGGTGTGGTAGTTTCGAGTCTACATCCCCAATCATGTCTGCCTCAACCCATGTGTTCAAGCAGTTGTTTTTCTTCTGTGTTTTCACTCCTGCAGTTCTTCCTCTGAATGTGGGTAGCATCTTTACCATAAATCCCTCAGAGCTGTCTTGTGTCATTGCATTGCTGCTGGTACAGAAGTCCATTACATTCGATTTTACTATAGTATATCAGTCTCTGTGTACAATGTTCTTCTGGCTCTGCTTCTTTCCCTCTGCATCAATTCCTGGAGGTCTTTCCAGTTCACATGGAATTTCTCCAGTTTATTATTCCTTTTAGCACAATAGAATTCCATCACCAGCATATACCACAATTTGTTCAGCCATTCCCCAATTGAAGGACATCCCCTCCTTTTCCAGTTTTTTGCCACCAGAAAAGCTCAGCTATAAATATTTTCCTGCAAGTCTGTTTATCTATGATCTCTTTGGGGTACAAACCCAACAATGGTATGGCTGGATCAAAGGGAAGGCATTCTTTTATAGCCCTTTGAGCATAGTTCCAAATTGCCTTCCAGAATGGTTGGATCAGTTCACAGCTCCACCAGCAATGCATCAATGTCCCAATTTGGCCACATCCCCTCCAGCATTCATTACTCTCCCCTTCTTTCATTTTAGCCAATCTGCTAGGTGTGAGGTGATACCTCAGAGTTGTTTTGATTTGCATTTCTCTAATTATTAGAGATTTGGAACACTTTCTCATGTGCCTATTCATACTTTTGATTTCTTTATCTGAAAATTGCCTCTTCATGTCCCTTGCCCATTTATCAATTGTGGGATGGCTTGATTTTTTGTACAATTGATTTAACTCCTTGTATATTTGAGTAATTAGACCCCTGTCAGTTTTTTGTTATAAAGATTTTTTCCCAATTTGTTGTTTCCCTTCTGATTTTGGCTGCATTGTTTTTGTTTGTACAAAAGCTTTTTAGTTTGATATAATCAAAATCATTTATTTTACATTTTGTAATTTTCTCTAACTCTTGGTTAGTTTTAAAATCTTTTCTTTCCCAGAGATCTGTCTTAGCCAGTACCATACTGTTTTGATGACCACTGCTTTATAGTATAGTTTAATATCTGGTACTGCTAGGCCACCGTCCTTCACATTTTTTTTTGATTATTTCCCTTGATGTTCTTGATCTTTTGTTATTACAAATGAACTTTGTTATAGTTTTTTCTAATTCAGTGAAAAATTTTTTTGGTAGTTTGATAGGTATGGTGCTAAATAGGTAAATTAATTGGGTAGAATGGTTATTTTTATTATTTTAACTTCTCCTACCCATGAGCAATCAATGTTTTTCCAATTGTTTAGATCTAGTTTTAATTGTTTGGAAAGTGTTTTGTAGTTGTTTTCCTATAATTTCTGTGTTTGTTTTGGTAGATAGATTCCCAAGTATTTTATATTGTCTAGGGTGATTTTAAATGGTGTTTCTCTTTCTACCTCTTGCTGCTGTGATATGTTGGAAATATATAGAAATGCTGATGATTTATGTGCATTTATTTTGTATCCTGCAACTTTGCTAAAGTTGTTGATTATTTCTACAAGCTTCTTAGTTGATTCTCTAGGATTTTTTTTAAGTAGGCCATCATATCATCTGAAAAGAGTGATTACTTAGTCTCCTCATTGCCTATTTTAATGCCTTCAATTTCTTTTTCTTCTCTAATTGCTACTGCTAGTGTTTCAAGTACAATGTTAAATAATAGAGGTGATAATGGGCATCCTTGTTTCACTCCTGATCTTATTGGGAAGGCTTCTAATTTATCCCCATTGCATATAATGCTTGTTGATGGTTTTAGGTATATATTGTTTATTATTTTTAGGAAAGGTCCTTCTATACCTATACTTTCCAGTGTTTTCAATAGAAATGGGTGCTGTATTTTGTCAAAGGCTTTTTCAGCATATGTTGAGATAATCATGTGATTTTTGTTTGTTAGATTATTGATATGGTCAATTATGTAGATGATTTTCCTAATGTTGAACCATCCTTGCATTCCTGGTATAAATCCCACCTGATCATGGTGGATGATCTTCTTGATCACTTGCTGGAGTCTCTTTGCTAATATTCTATTTAAAATTTTTGCATCTATGTTCATTAGGAAGATTGGTCTGTAGTTTTCTTTCTCTGTTTTTGATCTACCTGGCTTTGGAATCAGTACCATATTTGTGTCATAAAAGGAATTTGGTAGGACTCCTTCTTTGCTTATCATATCAAATAATTTGTATAGTATTGGGATTAGTTACTCTTTGAATGTCTGATAGAATTCACTTGTGAATCCGTCAGGCCCTGGCGATTTTTTCTTAGGGAGTTCTTTGATGGCTTGTTCAATTTCTTTTTCTGATATGGGATTATTTAGGTATTCTATTTCTTCTGCTGTTAATCTAGGCAATTTATATTTTTGTAAATATTCATCCATATCACCTAGATTGCTATATTTATTGCCATATAATTGGGCAAAATAGTTTTTAATGATTGCCTTAATTTCCTCTTAATTGGTGGTGAGGTCTCCCTTTTCATCTTTGATACTGTCAATTTGGTTTTCTT
>NW_025377708.1:0-4700 GCF_016433145.1 Gracilinanus agilis
TCCTTCCTTCCTTCCTTCCTTCCTTCCTTCCTTCCTTCCTTCCCCTCCCTCAAATATTTCCCTTGGATTTCTCTACCTATGGACATAATCAAGTAACTTAACTCCTTTAGAAATCAGTTCTTCATCTATAAAATAAGGATATTGGACTAAATTGTTTTTAATGCTACTTCCAACCCTAATCTGGGATTACTATGGTATACTAAATCAAAGATGGATTGTATTTTGTTGGAAAGAAGTCTCCCAGTGGGCATTTCCTCATGCTGATGAAATCACAGAACCTTCTCATATTTTTGTAATAAAAATAGCAGCAAAGTATCTTTCTTAGCAGAAACACAACAAAAATAAACCCAGGAGGAGTTCAGCTGAAATGCCCAACAATTTAAGCAAAGTAGTGCAAATTAGCATCTTTCACTTTCCTGACTAATAGTTGAGGTTGATGTCAAAGTGTACAGAATGATTTTCTACATCATGCTCCTGGGTATTCATTGATGGGGACCCAGTATTAGAGTAGATATGTAAAAAACCAGACCCAGAATGGTATTACTTATGTAGAAGGAGAAATAAAATTGAGAGATATATCAGAGAAGTAAAAAAAATAAGATGATGGTGGGACGTCACAGTTTACCCAGTTACACTGGGTGACTGCTTATACTGGGAGCAGCTGGAGATCTTTTATGTTCTAGAGTACTCTGGAAAGTGCTTCTCCTGATCACTTGCTATATTACCAGGCGAATTCTATCCCCCAAAATAGCTAATTTTAATGTGGTTGGCCAATTGAACCTATATAATTGTAATGAGGCTATATTGGATTTGTTGAGTAATAAAAACAAAAGCACAGATATACTAAAAGCTGACATTTGTAGAGACCTTAAGATTTGCAAAGTGCTTCAAATACAAATAAGCTCCTTAAATGCTTTGTAAGCATTTAACAAGTTATGTTCTATGTCACTACTTTTCAAACTCTTTTAAAGATTTTGTAGGTTTAAATAGCTTGGAATTGCATGTTCTTGTGTAGAGCCACAGATCTGGATCTGGAAATCCATCTAGTCCAAACTCCTCATTTAGCATACATGAAAACTGAGTCTAATAGGGCTTAGTTGACTTGTCCAAAGTCATACAAAAAGTATCAAAGTTAAGTTATAAAATCCTCCACATCCATTGTTCTTTCTACCCCACTGCATTGCCCCTTATATGGTATGTGTTAGGACTGTAAAGTGAGGAGATTCTGATATCCTCAGAAGGAAAAAATTCTGTCTCCCAGTCATTGCCAATGTGGTGCCATTTTTCAGACATCAAGGTGGTTTCTGAGCTGGTTATGTTGGGTTATGAAGGAGAAGGAAGGCTGCAGGAGTATTCCTCAGGAGTCAGGGAAGGCTATTGTTTGCAAATGATTCCAGCATGGAAGACAAATCAGTGATGTAGTGCCATGCAGTTGATGGGAGAATATATTGATTACTTGGTCCTGGAAAGAGTCAATGTTGAGGAAGAGTGAATGAGGGGAGGGATGACGGAAGCAGAGGCGGGAACGGATCTTTATTACCTTACTTGTAGTGTGGTGGAATAATGGATATTAGTATTGGCTAGGACTTGTCTTATTGTTATGAAACAAGTAGCTTAGAATTGTAGGCAGCCACCATGCAATGGAAAGAGTTTAGGATTTGGAATCAGAAGACAAGGTTAAACAAGAAGACTTGGGTTCATACTCTAGCACTACTCTGAGCAAATCCTGTAACCTCTCTGAGACTTTCTTTCCTTATCTGTTAAGGGAGGGAATAAGATTAGAGAGCCTCTAATTTCTACTTCTATGACTATGAAATTCCAGAGAAATAAAATTCAGCTCGTTGTTAAGAATTCTTTAACAATTACAAGTACTTTCAATTGAAAATAGATTTTTAGAAGTGTTGAACATCCTGTCATGGTAGGTCTTCTAGAAAATATGAGATGATTATCTGTCAATTATATTATAGAGGATACTTTTGCAGAAGTAGTACATAAAAATCAATGATCTCAACAATATTTTCTAATTGAATGATCTTTATAGATGCAGCTAGATGGAATAGTAGTTTGAATACTGAATTTGGAGTAAGATAAATGAATTCAAATCCTGCCTCAGCTACTTATTATTGTTCAGATATTTAAGTCATATATGACCCTTAATGATTTTATGTAGAGTTTTACGGGCAAAGATACTGGAGTGGTTTTCCATTTCCTTCTCTAGCTCATTTTATAATTGAGGAAACTGAGGCAAGCAGGGTTAAGTGACTTGCCCAGGATCACATAGCTAGTGAATATTTGAGGTCAGATTTGAACTCAAGAAGATGAGCCTTCTTGACTCCAGGTCCAGCACTGTATCCACTGTGTTACCTAGGTGTTCTAGACACTTACTAGTTCTATTTGAGTGAGTCACTTAGCCTCTGAATGCCTCAGCTGCTTTCACTGTAAAATGGGATAACACTATCTGCTTTTCAAGGTTGTTGTGAGGCTCAAATACTTACGTAGATATATTTATGTATATTCACTTCATTTACAAATATAGTATATCACCATACATATGATCATTTTATAAACCTTAAAGTTCTCTATAATTATAGCAATTATTCTACTCTTACATATTCATCTTACATGTTTTAAACGTTCAAAGAAAAGATGGCTTCAGTTTTTAAAACTTTATTGAAAAGATTTCTATTTCTTAACAAAGTACAGGGAAATCATTACATTTTTATCCAATAAGGGAAAAAAATTAAATGATCTGAACTTGACTTTTAGCATTCTAGGATTCAAGGTGTTTACAGATAATACTTTGCTTGCTTCCTCCACACTTAACTTTTCCTCCAAAGACCAAGATGTTCAATGTTTACTTGTCTGACTGGATCAGTGAAACCACATGGATACTAAGTGACTATATGCTGGTGACTCAATGAAGATCATGTCTTCCAGGGCCACATCTATCTTTTTGTGATTCCCTAAAGTATTCAAAATTCATACAACCCTTTTTCTTTGATCACCTACTGCTCAACTGTACCCAAAGCCTAAGGCAGTATAAACAGTTAAAAGGGGAAAATGTTTAGCACAAGTCCTTCTCTTCATAATTGAAAAGATTTTTCCTTTTTTCTCTAGCACAAATCGCCTTTTATGAGATTTTTTTTTTGTAATCTGTAGAGGGAAATAAATCAAGGGTTCAAGGGTGTTTTGGTATTTAATTGTTATGGTTCTGGCTTAAGCAAATTACAAGAAGGGGAAGACTATTGACTGAAATTAAAGAGTCCTAATGTTCAAAAGAATGACTTAGAGGAAGATGGTAAATACTTGGAATTATTCATTATCTTCCAAATAGCTTGCATACTGATAGCCATAATTTTATCTCCCTTGCAGGGATGTTAATATGATTCAAAAAAATAAGCTCAAGGGGCCTACTGTGATCAGAGACTGAGGCTGAATTCCTGGTATTGAGTCAGACTTCGAATCTTCTCTCTTCTTCCCCCAATCCTGCCTTTTTTTGAAGCTTTGGATATTAAGACATAAGGTAAAGAGTCATTCCTCTTAAGGAAAAGAGTTTGAAGGATGAGAGAAAGGAGAAATGCATGTGATTATCCTCCTGGAGCTGGGAGTTTGAATAACATTTTTATTTAATTCTACTCTAAAAGGATGCTGTATTGTTTGGGAAGGGGATCCAAACTCAGAATAGTGCATGTTAACAACTTTTTCTCTTCATTTATGCCATGTCTCAGGATTGCAGGTGGGGTAAAGGAATACCAAGCGTAATTATTAGTCATTCTTGCACCTAGTATAAGACACAGGAAAGGAATCCTCAAATTGCCAATTTTTTTCCTTTTACATTTTTTACATCTTTTATTTTGTTTTTTTATCATCATTTACCAATACATCCTGCCCCTGTCCTACTCAGAGATCAATTGCTTATGACATAGATTAAAAAAAGAAAATGGCAAAACTAAACAAGTTCAACAGTAAGTACAATGTTCCACATCCAGAGTTCTTCTGCAAAGAAATTAGATGCATACTAATAGTTTTTTCTATGGGGTCTGGCTTAGTCTTCAAGTCACCTTTTAAGACACATTTGCAAGACAGAAGGATGGGGGAAATGTCTTCTCTGGGGAGATTTCTCAACTTAGGACATAAAGCACTTTGGGGGAAAAAAAGTCCTAAAGCACTGGCCATGTGGTAGGTAGAGAGATCCCAGTGTACCCAGATAGCTGTTGACTGGGCCTCCAGAGCAGAAAGGAGGTCAGACAATATCTAGTAAAGCCTCAACTAGGGGGAGTGCCTGGGAGAAAGAAGCAACATTTGAGTTTTCTGTTTTTTATTCTACTTTTATTCACTTATCCATTGTGATCTCCTCACTTCCTACCCTCTCTCTATGGGAATGAATGTGTCTGTCTCTGGATAAGTCATTTAGCCTGCAATTACCCGAGATAACTCTATAAACTTCAAATTACTGAGAAAGTGTTGATATAAATTGGTGGAAACATTCCTTACAAAGAATTCCTGACACTGAGAAGTTACAGGTTTAATTAAATATATATGTATGTATATGCATATTATAGATATATAGATATAGATAAATGCGTGTATATATATGTGTATATATATGTATACACACACACACACATATATATATATATATATATATATATATATATATATATATATAGAGAGAGAGAGAGAGAGAGAGACAAGGGGAG
>NW_025377709.1:0-2029 GCF_016433145.1 Gracilinanus agilis
CTCTCTCTCTCTCTCTCTCTCTCTCTCTCTCTCTGTCTCTCTCTCTCTCTCTCTCTCTTTCTGACACTTTTGCTCTCCATCACTCCCTCTTGCTCTTTCCTTCTCTTTTCTCCTTTCTCTGTCTTGTTCATTCATGTTTTTCTCTTGTTCACTCTTCTGCCTCCCTCTCTCTGTCTTTGTCTCTCTTTCTGTCTGTCTCTCTTCCTCAACATTCTGTTTCTGAATCCCTCCATCTGAGAAAATGCCAGAAAAATACAATGCCAAGTTATCAAATAGCCTGCCACCAATTAAAAGGCCATGTGTTCAGGTATGTCTCATATCCATGACATGGTTCTCATATTCTTCCTTTTAGACTTTCATGAGTTGAATGGTAAAAAAAGAAAAATTTTGAAAGGAAGGAAAATTATTTGAATGTATAACCCTGAGACTTTGGAGACAAGGGGCAAACATTCACATATTTTTAAGATGTTAGAATTATACGAGGTCTCAGAGATAATTTAGTCAAACTCCTTCATTTAACCAAGAACTTTCTGATAGTCAAAAAGATGATGTGTCAAGGTTGTAGAACGTAAAATGGTACTGGCCTCCAGGAGTATCTTGTGAAACCAAGATAGACAGTAGTACTAATCCAGGTCTTTTGGCACAGTATTCATTGCACTGTTTAATTTTCTTTGTGAAAAATGTTATTGTTGCAACTAGATAGCATAGTGGATAGAGCTCCAGTCCTACAGGACCTGGGTTCAATCTGACATCAGAGGCTTCCTACCTGTGTGAGCCCTGGCAAGTCACTAACACCAATTGCCAAGTCCTTGCCATTCTTTTGTCTTAAAATTGATACTAAGAAAGAAGGTAAAGATTTAGAAGAAAGAAAGAAAGAAAAATGATATCATTGATGCCTTTTGTTTTTCCATCATGGCTATTCCCCAACATGTTCTTATCTACATTGAATCCTCTTTCCTTATATAGAAAAAAATATGAAAAAAATCCAAGCAACCTAATAGACACATCACGCAGCATATACAATGTTCTCTCATGGTACTTTCACCCAATGATGAGGGGGGAAATATGTTATGACATCTCTTCTCTGAGTTCAAAATTGGTCATTGTAATTCATCAGAGTTTAGCTACCTATTATGGGAAGGGCATTAATGGGTAGAGCACTGGGCTTGGAGATAGGAAGACCTGAATTTAAATCTATCCTTGACATGTAATAGCTGTGTGACCCTGAGCAAGTCATTTAACCTGTTTGCCTCATTTTTCTCTTCTGTAAAATAGAGATAGTACCTACTTCCCAGGATGGTGGTTGGATCAAATGAGATAAGAATTGGAGTGTTTACCACAGTGCCTGGCTCTAAGTAGTTTTTAGTTACTGGGGCAACTAGGTGGCTAATGGATAGAGTACCAGGAAGACTTGCTTTCCTGAATTTAACTCAGGTCTCAGACATTTACTAGCTGTGTGACCCTGGGTAAGTCACTTAACCCTATTGGCCTCAGTTTCCTCATTGGTAAAATGAGCAGGAGAAGGAAATGGCAAACCACTCCAGTATGTTTGCCAAGAAAATCCAAGTGGGTTCACAAAGAGTCACACATGACTGATTGGTTGAACAGAAGCAATTATTATTATAGTCATTGTGTATGGTGTTCTAATTTTATTTATTCTCCCTATGCCAGTTCATACTAATCTCATATTTCTCTGAATTCTGCATATTCATCATTTCTTATACAGTACTAATATTCCATTCCATTAATATATACCACAACAACTCAGTTCTCTAATCAATAGCCACACAATTTTTCCCCAATTTTTTGCTACCTTAAAAAAGGACACTGCCGGGACTTCCGGGTTAAGATGGCGGCAGAGTAAGAAGCAGCTCTAAACCTCTCCTGACCGAAACACACAAAACTCCTCAAGGGGACATAAAAACAAGTCCAGACGAACGGAGGAACCCCACAACAGGGCACAGCGTGGAAGGTACGTGGAATCGAGACATTTCCAAGCTAAAAAGGGCTCTCACTCAAGCGCGAGCTG
>NW_025377710.1:0-2941 GCF_016433145.1 Gracilinanus agilis
AGGAAGGAAGGAAGGAAGGAGGGAAGGAAGGAGGGAAGGAAAAGAAGCAATGCAGCTCCTCCTCACCATGAAATTACCTTGTGACATTTTGTATATACTCAGAGGTTTCCAGGATAACTTTCCTGGTTCAGTGTAAGCTCCTTAAGTGAAGAAACAACATGTTTAATTTTTATTTTTGTAGTCCCAGAGTCAAGCAAATTGCCTGGCACATAGTAAGTGCATAATAAATGTGTGTTGATTGATTAAGTCATGCCACAGGTTCCAAGTGAGGAGTTTTGAGAGGGAAATGGACACCTAATGAATGCAAGGCACTACATACTGGATGAGTAAAATGATCGGAAGTCAGGTAGCAGTAGTATTCCAACACAATCATATTTTAAGTCATTCCCCAATTGATGGACATCCCTTCAATTTCCAGTTCTTTGCCATCACAAAGAGAGCTGCTATAAATATTTTAGAACATATAATTTTTTTTCCTTTTTTCCCTAATCACCTTAGGAAATAAACCTAACAGTAGTATAAAGAATAAAATGAGCATAACCAACAGAACATTGTATACAACAACAGAAATATTGTTTGAAGAATGTCTTATGAATGTCCATCTCTAGAAAAATAAGTAAGACACATATATATTTTATTTTATTTTATTTTTTATTTTTTGTCAAATGATGTCTTCTCTAATGGGGGAATGAGGGGGAGGGAGAGAGTTAATTGGATATTTTAATGTAACAAATACACAAATAAATAAATAAATGAATGTTCTAAAAAAAGAAGTCAGTCTACAGAAAACAACAAAACGTCTGTATAATTCACAGGCTCAGATATAAGAATCTGAAAAAATGACTAAGGATACAAGCAAATTTCCTTTATGTAGCACTTAAGTACTTTCACAGCATCATCATGGACAATAATAAACAATGTTTTAGGCAGGGGGGTTTCTTAGTCATATTGATATCTTTAAAGGTCATAATATTTTTAAATGTAAATTACCTTTCTAATTCCAGTTATTAAATAGACATTTTTCAACTGGAATGTGCCTCAAATATTTCCTGAAATATAATGATCATTTCATTGGTGGGCTTCACATCAGACATCTATTAATATTCACTCATAACTCTTCTTGATCAGAAACAATGATATGATAGGAATTGAATTTCTTTGAAAAGAGCTATATCCCTCTGAAATACTTTTTATTTTTAGTAGATATTGTAGATCTTCACTCCAAAAGTCAGGGATTACATAAGAGATAATTTAGTTTATATAGGTGACTCACTACTTTATCTCTTCCAGGTTCCTTTAATAATAGTTTTATTTATTCTTAGGAAAGTGCCTCTAAATAAACTAGATTGCTAGATATCTGAGAAGATGAGGTCATACCAAAGAAATGTTGACTTATGGTATCCTTATAAGGAGGCTTATAATGCTGAAGTTGTCATACAGGGTAATAATGTTAATTTTTAAATTTCTTAAATTAACAGTCACATTTTGTGACTCTGAATGAGAGGCAGTATGGTACTCAATCCTACTTTAACACTTATTCACTGTATGGCTCTCAGCAAGTCACAACCTCTAGGAGTTTTGATTTCTTGTTCTGAAAAGAACAGCTAAGTCACCCAGTAAATAGAGAACTGGGCCTGGAGTCAGGAAGACCTCAGTTCAAATATGACCTCAGACACTTACTAGCTGTCACCCTGGACAAGTCACTTAACCCTGTTTACCTCAGTTTCCTTATCTGTAAAACTAGCCGGAAAAGGAATAGCAAGTCACTCCAGTTTCTTTGCCAAGAAAACCCTAAATGGGGTCCTGAAGAGTCAGACACAACTAAACAACAAAAACTGGAACTAAGAGAGTTTAGGGAAGGCTTCCTGTAGAAGGTGAAATCTTAGTTGGGACTTAAAGGAAGCGAAGGTGGTCAGTAATTTGAGCATAGGAGGAATTGTGGTCCAGGCATGAGGGAAGGCCAAAGAAAATGCCAGCCAGAGCCAAGATAAGGAGTGTCTTATTCTATGAGAGCCAAGAGACCATTGGATTGAAGAATATGTGTTAAGGAGAAAGTGTAAGAAAACTGTAAAGGTAGTAGGAGGCCAGGTTATAAAGGGCTTTGAAAGTCAAACAGAGCATTTTGTATTTGATCCTTGAGGCAATAAGAGTCAATGGAATTTATTAAGAAATGGAGTGAGATAGAGATGAGGATTAAATGATGAGGGACAGAATAGACCAGCTGGGACAGGGGGATGAACCAAAGTTGCCCAGCAGCAGCAAACAAAAGGCTAATAATCCATAAACTGGAATATCAACTGGATCTGTCTAATCCACAGATACAAAAATTGTTTTACTCATCTTTGTGTCCCACCTCCCTCACCCCACATTGCTTTGCCCAGGGCTCTGATATAGGAGATTTCCAACAAGTCAATTTGTCTCCTCTGTACATTGGAATGCGCAGAATTTCATTTAGAGCAATATCACCAGGGAAGGAAAGAAATAAGTATTTAATAAGCATCTATTTTGTGCCAAACGCTGAATACTTTATAAATATTAATTCACAGGAACTTTATAAAATGGAACGTTGACGTGGCAATCAAATATACCAGGCCTAGCTGTAATGTATTCCACAGGTATTGCCATCGGATAAGCACAAATTGGCAATAGCCTGATCATACCCAGATCATGCCCATACTGGATTGCAGAATAATCGGAGCCTCCCTCAGAGTGTTTGTATCACAGTAGCCTGAGGATGGCCAGTTCAATAAAGAATATTCTAAGGACTAAAATCTGGCTCCCTAGTTGGACCAGTTCAGAGGATATCCAGGACAGAATTATTTCCAAGATCGCCCTAGATTTTAGCTCATTCAGAGATGGACCAGAGCATCTTTTTGATTTATTATTTTCTGCTCAGCTTATATAGAAATGATAACCTCAATCATCTCAATGTGAAAAAAAA
>NW_025377711.1:0-1119 GCF_016433145.1 Gracilinanus agilis
TGTTGATTATTTCTACAAGCTTCTTAGTTGATTCTCTAGGATTTTTTAAGTAGACCATCATATCATCTGCAAAGAGTGATAGCTTAGTCTCCTCCTTGCCCACTTTGATACCTTCAATTTCTTTTTCTTCTCTAATTGCAACTGCTAGTTTTTCTAGAACAATGTTAAATAATAGAGGTGACAATGGGCATCCTTGTTTTACTCCTGATCTTATTGGGAAGGCTTCTAATTTATCCCCATTGCATATGATGTTTGTTGATGGTTTTAGGTATATACTGTTTATTATTTTTAGAAAAGGTCCTTCTATTCTTATACTTTTCAGTGTTTTCAATAGGAATGGATGCTGTATTTTGTCAAAGGCTTTTTCAGCATCTATTGAGATAACCATGTGATTTTTGTTTGTTAGACTGTTGATATGGTCAATTATGTGGATGGTTTTCCTAATGTTGAACCAACCTTGCATTCCTGGTGTAAATCCCACCTGATCGTGGTGAATGATTTTCTTAATTACTTGTTGGAGTCTCTTTGCTAGTATTCTATTTAAGATTTTTGCATCTATGTTCATTAGGGAGATTTGTCTGTAGTTTTCTTTCTCTGTTTTTGGTCTCCCTGGCTTTGGAATCAGTACCATATTTGTGTCATAAAAGGAATTTGGTAGGTCTCCTTCTTTGCTTATCATATCAAATAATTTGTATAGTATTGGGATTAGATGCTCTTTGAATGTCTGATAGAATTCACTTGTGAATCCATCAGGCCCTGGCGATTTATTCTTAGGGAGTTCTTTGATGGCTTGTTCAATTTCTTTTTCTGATATGGGATTATTTAGGTATTCTATTTTCTGCTGTTAGTCTAGGCAGTTTATATTTTTGTAAATATTCGTCCATATCTCCTAAATTGTTATATTTATTGCCATATAATTGGGCAAAATAGTTTTTTAATGATTGCCTTAATTTCCCCTTCATTAGAGGTGAGGTCTCCCTTTTCATCTTTGATACTATCAATTTGGTTTTCTTCTTTCCTATTTTTTTATTAGATTGACCAGTACTTTGTCTATTTTATCTGTTTTTTCAAAGTACCAGCTTCTAGTCTTATTTATTAATTCAATAGTTCTTTTACTTT
>NW_025377712.1:0-1445 GCF_016433145.1 Gracilinanus agilis
ATCCACTGAGCTACCCAGCTGCCCCCCAATTCACTTTTTTTTCTTTCTTAAAAACCATTTTAAAGGGTGAATTCAACTACGATTGGCCATTAGAAACATTTCAAGGTATGAAGAGCAGGACAGAGAAATGCCATCGCCACACGGCTAATGTGGAAATAGGAAGTTGTGCCTGACTATTTTTTTTGCCTTCTTAATGAGTGGGGAAGGCAGTGGAAAGGAGAGAATTTGGGCCTAGAAATGAACAAATAATTTTTTTAATTTAAATATTTAAAAATCCTCTTTTCCTTTCCGTCTTCTCATCTCTCTCCAGCGGGGTCAGCCAGCCTCGGTCCTGGCACGGGTAGCCCTATTCTGCTCTCGCTTTGTTCTATTTAATGTTGACCCCAAAGAGCCTATCCAGGGGCTCCTCGAGGACCGACTCAACACAGCGTTGGAAGGTTTCTCTGGACTCCTGGTGTTGCCTCCCCCCCTCTCTCGGGCTATGGATGACGGGTGGACTCTGCAGGAGTGACCGTGACGATCGTTAGTGGATTGGCGGGAGGAGCTCCCTGACGGGTGCCCAATGGCACAGCTCCGAAACTTCCCGATGAGCGAGGAGGAGGCCGTTGTGCGTTCTGTGGTTTAACTGGGCTTCCATTTGACAAGGGAGGGTCTTGGGGAGGTTTTCCAGAGGAATGAGCCAGGGACAGTAAGTAACTAGCCTCCGGGATCTCTGCACAGAACCAACAAGAAGTTCCTGGTGGCCAAAGAATGTTCTGGAAGAAGCAGAGAGGGAGGAGGAGTTAACCTCATCGATCTAGCTACAATAATCCCATATTTCACCGAACAGATCCAGAAAAAGGAAAGAAAATGGGCCATGTGTGCCCCCGAGGAGTCATCTACTGACCGCCATCTTGGAACGTGTCTCTTTCTTGCCTTCTCGGGGCTTCAGGGTGGTAGGAGGGTGGTGGAGCTGGCAAAGGAAAATGGAGGAGAGCACGCTGGGTCCAAAAGCAGTTTTGACTACTTCCCTCCCTGGCTGGGTGAACTCCAGGGTTTCCCCATAAGCTCTAGAATCAAACACAAACTCTGCCAGTCAATCAATAAACAATCAGTCACTAAGCCTTTATTAAGCACCTACTGTGTGCCAAACACAGTTCTAAGTGCTGGGGATGTGAAAAGAGGCCAAAGCCAGGTCCTGCCCTCAGGGAGCTCACAATGTGATGGGAGACACAACCTGCAAGAAAATCCACATCCAACGTCCAGACAGGAAATAATTAAGACAATGAAAGCACCAGAACTAAGAGAGGTTGGGAAGGCTTCCTGGAGAAGGCGGACTTTAAGTTGAAATTTAAAGGAGGAGGGGGAGATTTGAAGTCAGAGTAGAGGATGGAGAGAGTTCTAGGCACAAAGGCCAGTCACAGAAAATGCCCAGAGCTGAGAGATGGAGTTTTTTGTTCAAGCAA
>NW_025377713.1:0-1878 GCF_016433145.1 Gracilinanus agilis
GAAGGAAGGAAGGAAGGAAGGAAGGAAGAAATAGAGTTCCACAGCAAGGGAATCTCATCAAAATATGACCTGAACCAGTAGCAATGCAATGATCCTGGACAATCCCGTAAAAGGATTTATAAGAAAGAACACTATCCACATCCAGAGAAAGAACTGTGGGAGTAGAAACACAGAAGAAAAACATATGATCAATCACATGGTTCAATGGGGATATGATTAGAGTTTTGGTGTTAAAAGATCACTCTACTGCAAATATGAATAATATGGAAATGGGTTTTAAACAAAGATACATACAAAACCTGGTAGAATTGCTTGTCAGCTCAGGGAAGGGGGAGAGAAGAGGGGTGGGGAAAATGAATCATGTAACCACAGAGAAATATCCTAAATAAATAATTAATTTTAAATTTTAATGTCAGATGGACATGACAGTTTCTAAACTATTCATGCAGATTTCAACATTTCATCCCAAACATCAAAAATTAATTTTATACTGAAATGCTAAAATTTTGAGTGAGGGAAAGGAGAGATAACAGTCAATTACCTGTAATTAGGATTGGAATCTCTGAGGCTGCTCAGCAGCTGTGGAACTTCATAATCCACAATGGTCTGTAGCTGACCATCCCCAACACCATCACGATATACTATGATGCGTGTTGGATAACAATGATTATATCTGTACCATTTGTCTAGTGCTCCTGTGAACGACAACATTAATCAGAGAAAAAAAGAGTTGTTAAATTTTCATTCTTATAAGTCAATGAAGAATAACATTTCCATTTATTTTCTATTTTAGGTAACTAATAATAACTAACATTTATATAGTGCTTACAGTGTGCCAGGTACTGTGCTAAATGCTTTTAAAATATTATTTCACTTGATCCTTATAATATCTCTAGGAGATAGGTATATTTTGATCCCCATTTTTCAGATGAGGAAACTGAGGCTAGTGACTCACCCAGAATCACAGATAAAAGTGTCTAAGGCCAGATTTGAATTCAAGTCTTCCTGACTTCAAACCAAAAACTTTACCTATTATGCCACCTACCTTCATAGAATATCATATAAAAGTGAATCTGACTATTGATTACTTTCTACAAAAACAAAACTGAGAAAACAGTTTTAAAATTAACTTTGAGGAACATGCTTTTAATTTCTACTTTTCAAGAATACCTGTTCTTCCTACAGTTTATATTAAAAAGCCTATCTGCCAACATTATTAAGTAAAAATTCTCATATTTTAATGAGTATACATATGAAAGAAATCCTAGTTTGCCCAATAACTTTGTTTCTTCGAGATTTTGAAACTACTAAACCAATGTGGACTAAAATCTTTGTAAAATTGCTTTGACTCTCAACAAGTTTATATATGAAAGCAAAAGAAATGATGTGGATGTTCCTTTGATAACTCCTTCAAAATATCAAGTTTGGCCTCTGTTTTCATTGATGATCAACATTCTGAAAACATTACCCTCTGCTACTAGTGTAAGTTATTCCAACAAGAAAGTAACAAAAAAAAAAAACCAAGAGAACCACTGATGGAATTTCTAAAAAATTCACAGGAAAAAACAATGTTGTGCCATTTTCTCTAGTATATATTTCTTTATCCATTTAAATATGATGGTCAGCTACAGACCATCATATTTAAATGGATCCTAGATCTCATTCATGAGGGGTCCACTTTTTATCTCTGCACATTTCAATCTATTTATACTATTCTGCATCTAATCACTCTTGTCCATGTTTAAGCTTTCTTTATACTCCCATGAGTCTTCAACAGAAGATTTCCCCACCTCACTGGAGATCTGCTTCCTTTTCTGTCCATAAATATTCATGATAATATTATGGTGATTCTCAAGATATGCTTATAAATTATGCCAA
>NW_025377714.1:0-2242 GCF_016433145.1 Gracilinanus agilis
TGTGTGTGTGTGTGTGTGTGTGTGTGTGTGTGTGTGTGTATAATGAGTTTTGAGAGTCTTCAGAAGTTCACTCTTTGGCTTATATCCTCAACCATGGTATCTCTTGGGAACATAAGAATTTTAGTTCATGTCTAGGTTTCTATAACAGCAACATCAACAAAAAGTCCATGCAAGCACCCAGGCTAACAATTCAGACAATATAGGACAAACTCAACTTGGAAATATAGTTGAGCAAACAAGATTCTGCCCCAGACACCAAATTTAGAGGAGTGTCACTTCTCACCTAGGTGACCATCTCATATATGATTTAGTTACCTGCCACAGATTTTTTAAAAAATGGATATAGCCCATACAGCTGCCTAATGTAAGTATAATTTTACTCTCCTTCACAGTAACTTCTCTGCTCTCAATGCCCTTACAGCCATTTTCTCTCATCCCCATGTGTTACAGCACTTAAAAACAATTCATATTTAAACACAAATCTCAAAAGAAATATTTATGGATAATAATTTGCAACAGCCATTCATATCTACATTCTAGGAAACTCCTTAAAGATCCTGCTCCAATAAATTTAGCCCAATTCAAAGCATTGACTGGGCAATTGAAAGTGATTTGCCCTGGAGAGGGAAACATCTAAGGTGTGAAAACAACTGCAATTATAGTACAAAACAATTTGCTTTGTATACTAGTAAATCCCAAACAAGTCGTGTGATTCTGCTACAAATATCATTACCTCCAGTCACTCAGCTCACAACAACTAAGTCCAGTAGAGATAAATTTCCAAACTAACTTCAAAAAGTTTTAGTATCAATTTTCTGCCTATGAAACTTTTAAAAGAAAAGCTACCTTGGTAACGCAAAGGTAGATAAAAGGAGTATATAGCAAATAAAGGAAGGGGAAACCCAAGAGTCTAAGGATTTTGGAAAACGAATTTAAGAATCCTTCTCCTCCTATTATCATTCTGCCACATTTTCCTCCCTCACCTATTTAAATAGATTTAGTCTTTTTCCCTTGCTTGGGCCTGAGCACTACCCCAATAGCAGAACTCTGATTACAGGGTCTATGGTTCAACATACATGGCACAGTTCTAACCACAACCTAGAACCAAGGGAGAAGACTGCTGCCTCTTTACCCTTTCTCTGAGATAGTATGAGTTGTAATTTGAAAGTCCTTGAAAATCACTGGCTTCCTGGGAAGGGCACAAGTCATACTTTCTACGAGATTGGCTTTCCCTTCTAGAGGTTGACATTAAAACAGGAAAGCGACATGTGACACAATGAAAGTGAGTCATCAGAACTATGAAATTCCTCATTGGATAAGTGGTCAAAAGATATAGGGGAAAAAACTTCTAAAAAAGAATTTTAAAATTATCATCAACCTTAATAAAGATTACTGCAAAGCTTGAATATTAATAGAAATATATATCAAAACTCTGAAGTTACCTCTTACATCTAGCACATTGGCAAAAATGATAAAAGATATAAATGATCAGTTTTGGAGAATCTGTGGAAAGACAAGTGTGATAATTCACTGCTGCTAGAACTATGAATTAATCTAGCCGTTCTAGAAAGCAATTTGGAATTATACCAAGAAAGCAACTAAAATGTCTATTCCCTTAACTACAAAATCTCATTATTTAGCAAATGCCCCAAGGAGGTCAAAGATAGAAAAAAAAATAAGTAATCCCATATATACCAAAATATTTATACCAGAATCTCTTTTTTTGTAGTAGCAAAGACTAGCAAAACAATTGAAAATTGATTAAGTAAATTGCAAAATATGAATGTAAGAGAGTATTTTTTCTACAAGAAACAAATATGAAGAGTGGAAGAGTGGAAACTCATAAACTGATGCAAAATGAAGTACTCACAAGGAGGAAATATGTATGTCATATATATATATATATATATTATAATGACTACCATGGTATAAATGGAGGAGAGAGGAGGGACTGAAACTGAACAGTGTAATTATAATCACCAAGTTTGACCAGAGGAAGAGAAAAGAAAATATACTTCTTTCTCTTCTTTGCAGAGGTGGAAACTACAGATGAGGAAAAATATACATTGGGTCAAAGTGTTAGTTTTCCTGAATTGCTTTTCCCCCCTCTTTTTTATTCTGTTATAGTTAATAATTCTTTCAATAGTGGAAGTATAACATATGTATTTGGCAATAGTGTTGTAAGAACAAAGGATCTCTCTCTCTCTCTCTCTCTCTCTCTCTCTATATATATATATATATA
>NW_025377715.1:0-2681 GCF_016433145.1 Gracilinanus agilis
TGTGTATAAGAGACAGGAAGGAAGGAAGGAAGGAAGGAAGGAAGGAAGGAAGGAAGGAAGGAAGGAAGGAAGGAAGGAAGGAAGGAAGGAAAGGCCTATTGTTGGTAATTTATTCAATAATCTATGTATAAACAAAACTTTTATACATAGATTATTGAATAGATTACCAACAGTATTCCTGAATGTATCTATCCATGGTGGGGAAGGGAAGAGAAAAAGAATGACATACAACAACCCTCCTATTTTATACAAGATTGATAAGACATTCACTGATAAGGATATTTTGTTTTCTAATCTTTTCTGTTCAGCCTGAGAGCCATTTCTTTATTTGACCTTTCCTTTTCAATGACAGGAATGGTTGATTATCTGTCCTCTAAGCTGAAGTGCATTAAGTGTCTGCCCACAATGCTTCTGCTCACTGATAAAAAGCAATCCTAAGGGTCATTTTTTATTTTGTGTGATGATTCTTACATAGCTGTCTTTTTTGTTTATTTGTCTACAATTGGTGTTGAACTGGACATCATAGCTTTGATGAACACTGAGAAATATTTTAGCTTACTGTCTAGACGTACTGGTGGTTCTTAAAGATTTGTTTTCATTTTTACTTTTTAAAAAACCAAATTCAAATTGGAATTCAAAATGATACTGTGCAACAAGCTAGTCAAGAGGTTAATGAAACTTTTATAATGATAATATTAATTTAAAAGAACCATTTTTATAAGCTAATGTGTAAACATAGATGTGAATAGTGATTAACTTCAGAAATGATCTTTACTTACTAAAGGATTTTTCCCAAACCTTTTCCTCCTTCCTCAAAATTCCCATGGTTCCCTATCCCCTCTATGCTCTCAGTTGAGAACCTTGTCTTATAATTTCCTGGAAGAAAATTAGATCATTCACTAAAATGTCTCTCTTCTCCTCTCCTCCTCATCTCATATCACCCAGATATCTTCTGCCACTAGTTTCTCCTTTACTCTGTCTCATATGAAGAAGTGGTCCTACTAACTTTCCAAGACACCCCCTCCACCTGCATAATGCCATTCAATTCCTCTTCTCCATTAGATTGTTCCTTTTATCACTCTCACTTTCTCTCATCTCTGATCTCTCCCAGTCTACTGACTACATGTTACCTACAAACCATATAATGACCACACACTCTCTACAAGTATTCTCATGTCTCCCTCATCCCCAAAAAGCTCTCATTTGAGTCATTCATCCTAGTATTATAGAGAAAAAACTATTATAGTCATCCTACCTATTATGTCATATCCCTCCAAACTTCATGGCTAAATTTCTTGAGAAGGCCATCTATAATAGCGAATTCCATTTCCTTTCCTCTCATTCTCTTCTTAACTTCATACATTATGGCTTCTGATCTCATCATTCAACTAAAACTTCTCTTCTCATGGTTGCTAATGATTTCTTAATTGACAAATAACAATCATTTTTCCTCATTCTTCACCTTTTTTTATATCTTTTCAGCCTTTGATATTGTCAATCACACACTTCACTGTGGTATTATCTTCTCTCTAGGTTTTTGAAACACTAATCTCTCCCGTTTATCTATCTATCTATATGATTACTCCTCAGTCTCCTTTATTGCATCTTCATCCAAGTGTGTAAATAGAATCCACTCCCCCCACCCAGTTCATCTAATCCAGCTCCCATTTGCACTCCTACGCTGTGTAAATGGACTCAAACACACAGGGATACATGAGGGGATGGAGGATAAAAGGTGTGGTGGGGAATGTGTGGCTCTCTCTATTCCCTTGGACAGGGGCAGGGGAGGACCAAGGCTAAGAGAGACAGCCATGTGGAGAGACATGTGGTTAGAGTTAGGTTCGATTAGGCCTTAATCTCTATATATCTGCTTTCTCTACTTCAAGTGATTATTAATAAAACTCTATGGAAAATAAGAACCTGGAGTTTATAATTTAATTTAATATAAGTCATACATGCTAACCATAGGTGTCCTACAAGGCTTTCTCCTGGACATGCTTCCCTTCTTCTTCTATACTATTTCACTTGGAAGTCAAATTAGTGCCAATGTAATCAATCATCTGTGCTGATGATCATCATATCTACTTATCCAGAACTAATCTCTCTACTCTTCTAGAGTATCACTTCTGCAAATATCTATTGAATATCTCACACTGGATGTCCTGTAGATCTTAAATTCAATTTGTTCATAAATGAACTCATTACCCCTTCCCTCAAACTTTCCCCTCTTCCTAACTTCTCTATTATTGTTAAGCATGACATCCTCCTCCTCTCTGTCATTGATGCTTACAAACAGAGATGTGATTCACAAATTCTCTCTCTCTCTCTGTCTCTCTCTGTCTCTCTCTCTTCCTCTCTCTTGTCTCTCTTTCTCTCTCTTTTTCTTTCTCTATTTCTCTCTCTTTTCTCTCTCTTATCATTTTATACCTAACTATTTTTAAACCTACTGGATGGTCTCTCTGCCACAAGTCTTTTCCCAAGCTAGTTCATGCAAAACATGCCCTTTTATCTCTCTTCCACAAGTCACTTTCTAAGCAATTCTTCACTCAGTTGTCCAGTTGTCAAAGTAATATTCTTAGCACCTCTCTCTCCCTGTGTCTGTCTGTCTATCTGTCTGTCTGTTTCTCTCTCTCTCTCCCTCTCTCTCTCTCTCTCTCTCTCTCTCTCTCTCTCTCTCTCTC
>NW_025377716.1:0-1598 GCF_016433145.1 Gracilinanus agilis
AAAAAAAAACTATCATCAAATAATTGAGATATCACTCTAATAAAAAGGTGGTAAAAGAAAAAGGAAGGTCTTCCACAATGTAGGTCAACACTTTCTCTATAAATTGGAGAACTGAGAGATTAAATTAGTAGTAGTAGCAGTTAAATAGTAGTAGTTATAATAATAGTTGTGGTTATGGTAGTAATCTTTGTAGCAGTAGTAGTTATATAATATTTCAAAGTTTGCAAAGTTTTTTACAAATATATTCTTATTTTATTCTTACAACAATCCTAGGAGGGAGGAGCTATTGTTATCACTTTTTTTACAGATTCAGATAGAATTTAAGTGACTTGCCCAGGATTACACAGTTAGTAAGTATCTAAGACTTGATTTGAGTTCCAGTCTTCTTGGAAGGTCTAGCACCAGGGTCACACAAGTGGGTGACAGAGGTAAGATCTGAACCCAGGATTTCCTAAATCTGAGGTTGACTCTCTGTTGACTATGCCACATAGACTTGGGAACAAAATGTAAGTACAAACATTCTTGTCTGCTTATGGGTGTTTTGTTGGCATGTATGTGTGCTCCAAGCAAAGTTGGAACTCACTTGGGTGTTTTATCTACCAGAGGCATTGAGCCTTTACTTCTCCCCTCCTCTGACCCCCCAACACATGCGACTTACCGGATCACAAAAAACAAACTAGCTTTATGCTATGGAGAGCAGAGTTTTCTGGAATTTAGGTTACATTCATTTATAAAAGAACACAAATAACACCCTGTGAATGATCTATTATTTCATTTGGGGAGCACATCGGAGACCAAGACCTTAATGATAACTTTGTTTGGAAGCCTTAGACCAGTGATTCCCAAAGTGGGCGCTACCGCCCCCTGGTGGGTGCTGCAGCAATCCAGGAGAGTAGTAATGGCCACAAGTGCATTTATCTTTCCTATTAATTGCTATTAAAATTTTAAAAATTAATTTACAGGGGGCTAAGTAATGTTTTTTTTTTCGGAAAGGGGGCTGTAGGCCAAAAAAGTTTGGGAACCACTGCCTTAGAGAGTTGTTGGCTTTAGGTGGCTTAGTGTTTTGAGAACCAGGCCTAGACATAGGAAGTCCTAGGTTCAAGTCTGGCCTCACATTTTCTTGCCATGTGACCCTGGGCAAGTCACTTAACCCATTTACCTAGCCCTTACTACTCTTATTCCTTAGAACCAATAATTGGTTCTAAGACAGAAGGCAAGGATTTAAAAATAAAAAAGTCTTAGAGAGTTGCTTGAAACTCAGGGAGGTTAACAGACTTGTCCCCAGTGATTAGCAAGTGTCAGAGGTAGGATTTGAATCCACATCTTTATCCAAGTCAACAATTACATCTTTTTATTCTGCCTTTACATCATACATAGTTACATAATGTACATGTATATATAATTCTATGTACACACATAAGTATGCATATATACATGCATAAATGCTAATAAAATAATATAATATAACAATACAATATAACATAAAATAATATAACACGGCATAATACATGACATATGATATGATATAATATAGCAGAATCTAATATAATATGGCATAATATAGTATAGTTTATAAATATAAAATTATAATATAATAT
>NW_025377717.1:0-3341 GCF_016433145.1 Gracilinanus agilis
ATATTATATTATATTATATTATATTATATTATATTATATTATATTATATTATATTATATTATATCATATTATATTGTATCATATTATATTGTATCATATCACATATCATATCATATTATATAAGGAAGGACCTTATTGGACTACGGTGGATTCCTTGTCACCAGAAGTGGTCAAGCTAAAGCTTAATGAAGCTAAAGCTGTCACCAATGGGAAAACTACGGAAGGGGCAGCAGCTAGGTAGCTCAGTGGAGAGAGGAAGGAGGTGGGATGATGTCTGAGGTCTTACCTCAGAGCGTCTTTGATTGGGTGACTAAGGCAGAAGCCTGGCTCACTGTCTAGTTGGGACAAACACCCACAAAGGTCGCATTAAGAAGACGAGTCGGGGCCGCCAAGGGACCAGTGAAGAGAGAGCCAGACTGCGGCATCTCTCCTCTCCAGCGAGGCCTCTTCGTCCCGCGTCTACAAACTTGTTTATTTTTCTGAATATTTCGACAACTGCATTTCAGTATGATCCGTTCCTCTGCCATCCTGTGTAATTTCTCAGAAGGGCTCCATAGTCTCCACTCAGGGTTCTGAGGCCCCCCAAAAGATGAAGGATCCTTCGCTCAGGGGATGGTGACGGACGACAACAGATATCCACTGACCCGTTACCCAGAGGTTTTCCCTTATGGAGAAGGAGTCTGGTGGCTGCCTCCCCGTCTAAGATGTAGGCTGTGAGCTGCTTCTCCAGCACTTAGGTTTGGCGAGCCCTGAGCCATCTTGGCTGGGCGCAATTCTGCAAAGGTTTCCTGAGCATCGAGCACCGGACAGGGTGGCGGCCCCCCCCCCCGGCCAAATTCCCCGCCATGTGCAATCTTTCAAAAGAGTCCAAAGAAAGATCATGTCACAGAGTCCAGGGCCAACACATATCCATGCGCATCACACGCTAGCAGTTATCCCTTTGCTAAAAAGCAATGACAAATTGCTGCTTTTTAAGTTAGGACCAACATCGTCTGATGTTTGCAGTGTGAGTTTTGCTGCCCTTTAAAGTTGTCTTCATGTACATAGTTGGAGTAATTGTGCATATTGTTCTCTTTGCTCTGCTTTGTTCGTCATTGCATTCCAGGCATGGGGGAGGGCTTGTCTGAAAGCACAGAGGCAGGAAGGAGATGGGGAACAGCTACTAGTCTACTGTGTCTGGAATGTAGAGTGCATGAGAGAAAATGATGTGAAATGAGGTTGAGAAAGTCAGTTGGAAGCAGATTGTGGTGGGAGTCAAATTTCAGGTTTAAGGAGCTTATAGTTGGTGTAACGGGTCAATCACCAGGGCTAGGGTCAGGAGGACCTGAGTTCAAATTTGACCTCAAGACACTTCCCAACTGTGTGATCCTGGGCAAGTCACTTAACCCTGTTTGTCTCCGTGTCCTCATCTGTAAAATGAGCTAGAGAAGAAAATGGCAAACCACTCCAGTATCTTTGCCAAGAAAACCCCAAATGGGGTCATGAAGAATTGGATATGACCAAAACGACTGAACAAGAAAAGGATGACCTAATAGAAATGTGAGAGGAGGAAGAGAAGGTGAATTAGGTGATATTTTAAAATTTCTCTGTCATTCAGAATTAAACCTTATAAAATGTGTTCTTAATTATTTATCAAGAGAAGAGCTAGGGAGGGCAGCTGGGTGGCTCAGTGGATTGAGAGCCAGGCCTAGAGACAGGAGGTCCTGGGTTCAAATCTGACCTCAGACACTTCCCAGCTGTGTGACCCTGGGCAAGTCACTTGACCCCCATTGCCTAATCCTTACTGCTCCTCTGCCTTGGAGCCAATACACAGTATGGACTCCAAGACAGAAGGTAAGAATTAAAAAAAAAAAAAAAAAAAAAAAAAGAGAAGGGCTAGGGAATCCTTGGAAAGAGTCCTGGGATAAAAGACCTGAGTTCTAACTCTGGCTCTCTCACTTAGTAGGGTGACTTTGGGTTTGTTTGGTTTTTTTTGTTTGTTTGTTTTGGTTTTTTAAACCCTTATCTTTCATCTTAGAATCAATACTGAGTATCAGTTTTAAGACTGAAGAAAGGTAAGGGCTAAGCAATGGGGGGTAAGTGACTTGCCCAGGGTCACACAGCTAGTAAGCATCTGAGGCCAAATTTGAAGCCGACCCAAGGTCTGGTGACCTCTATACGCTATGTAGCTGCAACATGGCATCTGCTTTGGTGAAGGAAGGTCCCCCTGATAAAACCACAGTCCTTTGAGAGAAGTAGAGTTATATGGCTTCTTAAATACATTGGTATCTCACCCTGGGCAGCCCCCTGCTTCCTCTACTCTGCCCTTGAAGGAGAAAGGGTACAACATAAATATTATCAGCTTCACTTTCCCAAAGTCACCCAATTAGTAAGTGAGAAAGCCAGAGTTAGAACTCAGGCCCTTGGACTTTAATCCCAGGACTCTTTCCAAGGTTCCCTAGCCTTTCTCTTAATAAATAATTAAGAAAGCACTTTATAAGGGTTATTCTGAATGACAGTGAAATTTTAAAATATCATCTAATTCACATTTTTCCTTTTAATTAAATTTTTTTTTACCAATTCCATGTAATAACAAATATCCACACAAGTTTTCCGAAGTTATATGATCCAAACTGTCTCCCTCTCTCCTTCCCTCCCCTGTCCTGGAGCTGGCAAGCAATTCAATCTGGGTTATACATGTTTAATTCACATTTTTGCCTTAAGTCAGTTCCAAAAAAGAAAAGAAGCTAGGAGAAGGTCAAGGAATTACTCCGTGACTCCAGTCATTATTCCTTCCAATTTCCTGTGCAAAACACACTTCTACGCATATTGCCTTCTCTTATTAGAATATAAGCTCCTTGAGGGCAGAGACTGTTTTGCTTGCTTATATTTGTAACTTCAGCATTTAATACTCCACTCGTAGTAAGCATTTAAACAAGTTCTTTCCTTTCTTCCACACATTTCTAGATGTCAGAAGTTGTCTAGTGTGGCATTACCAAAGTTACCAAAACTGATGGAAATTGTGTAAAAAGTTTTCCAGTACTAGATCATAAGGTCTCTGAAAGCAGGCACTATGTTTGAACTTTGTACCCCCTCGCCCCCATTACACAGCACAGTGCCTTGCGCATAGTAGATGCTTAATAAATATTTGTTGACTAAATAAATGAATGAACTTCTTAAAAAGTTTTTCAATGAGGAACATTGTCTCAGTTTCTACTTGCAAGTCCTTGTCTCTTCCTTCCTTCTTTCCTTCCTCCCTTCTCTCATGCTCTCTCTCTCTCCTCTCTCTGTCTCTTTCTCCCTCCCTCCCTCCTTTCTCTCTCTCTCTCTCTCTCTCTCTCTCTCTCTCTCTCTCTCTTTCT
>NW_025377718.1:0-1154 GCF_016433145.1 Gracilinanus agilis
GATCCAAATTTAGATTCTCTGGACTCTTAAATCCAGTTGATAAATTCTTGAAGAAGGAACAAAGTGATCATTTCAAGTTTTCATCTTGTAGGTTCTCATGAAATCCTATAGATTATATTTTCCACTGAGCATTCTTTCTTTCTTTAAAAAAAAAACCCTTACTTCCCATCTTGGAAGCAATACTAAATATTGGTTCCAAGGCAGAAGAGTGGTAAGGGCTAGGATGAAATTTTCATCCAATTCCCTCACATACACACCTTGTTCAACTTAGATCTGCAATTTAACAGCTCCCAGTGTGTAAACTCCCTTTACTATAAATATCAACAACTTAAATACTCCTTAAGTGCCTATTATGTACCAGTTCAAGTAAAGGAGAAAAACCCTCCGACAAAACAAACAGTCCCTTTCTTCAAGGAGCTCACCATATGATGGGAGAGAAAACAAAAAAGCAATATAGAACAACAAGCTACTTGGGGTGATAGATTTATAGTTGGAAGGGATATTAGAGGCGATGCTCTCATTTTACAGATGAGAAAACTGAGAGATGAGAACATGTCAAGGTGACTTGTCCAGGGTCACACGGCTAGGCCTGAGGTGATGTTTGAACCTAAGTCTGGGCCTTGTGATCCACTGAATGGTCATGCTTCTCTCTCCCCAGGCAGTTTATGTCTCCTAATTCTCATGCCCTTTCTGCTCAATTTCTTTGGCCTGAATATCCAGCTCCATCTGCTTTTTCCTCTGCCACTAAACACATTTCCTTCAGCCTCCTCCATTCATTGTGCTCTGTTCATTACAGGCTGTTGTCTGACTGCTCCTTTGTCTCCCTGAGTCATCTGCTCTTTTCTCTAGGTCCTTCCTCATGCCAGCCTTGCCAAGAGAAGCCATCCTTCTTTTCTCTTGTTTCTCCTCATTCCTGGAAGCTCTTTGCATTTCCCAAATCCTTCCATGACAAAATGGCTTTTTCCCTCTGGGGGCTTCATGTGCTTTCTTCTAGATCTGACTTTCTGTCTGATGACTGTAATTGGTTCTTGGTACCTTGACTGTAATGTGCTCTCAGTAATGGTACTTGACCAGTGGCCAATTTTGGTGAAGAGTGATTTGTACTAGGTTAAAAATGCAACCATTGAAAAGCCTTTTTTTTGTTTGAGGAATTA
>NW_025377719.1:0-1119 GCF_016433145.1 Gracilinanus agilis
TCTCTCTCTCTCTCTCTCTCTCTCTCTATATATATATATATATATATATATATATATATATATATATTCTCTATATATATTCTCTATATATATTCTCTATATATACATATCTGTATATATTCACATGCATATTATATATGTAATTATATCTATGTATATATCTATGTAAAATATATAAAATATATATGTATAGGTGGAATATGTATACATGTGTGCCTCTGTAGGTGTGTGTATAAGGCAGTGATGGGCAAACTACGGCTTGTGGGCCAGATGTGGCTCCCTGAAATGTTCTATCCAGCCACACGACATTATCCCTAATCTGATGAATACAATGAGTAGGATACAATACAATGAAACTTTGAAAGAGTTGCCTTAGAAACAGACTGACAGATGAGCATTTCCTTTCCTTTGGCCCCCTCTTTAAAAAGTTTGCCCATAACTGGTATAAGGTATTCAGGGAGGATTAGCACCTCTGGCATGAGGACTTGCTGAGCCATTTTCAGGGCTGCTCATCCACCTTTGGTGTCCACCTTTCACCCAACTCTCCCCTGTGGCCCCGAGAAGCTATAGCACACAGAGCAGTCATCCTCTACTAAAACTATCTCAACAGATGAGCTAAACCAGGTAGAAGGTGACTGACAGGCCTCAAACCCAATGGTGAGTTGCAGAGAAGACTGCATGAGCAGATGAGAATAGTTCATTCCAATGACCATGAAGACCATGGCTGAAGCAGGTGCCGTGGAGCACCTAGACCTTGGTCAGACATTGAAGATGCCCGAAGATGTCATCCACTGCCTTCTGGGACATCCCTAGTTATCCTGAATTTTAGCTTGCCACTGGACTTTGACTGGAAGAGAGAGTTGGGCTGAGGACTTTGTGCAACTCTGCCTCACTTAAATCCAACTCATTCTCGAGGCAAGATATTACCCCATGATATCAGTGGTCCTCTTCAAAAATGAAGGATGGGGGGCAGCTGGGTAGTTCAGTGGATTGAGAGCCAGGCCTAGAGACAGGAGGTCCTAGGTTCAAATCCGGCCTCAGACACTTCCCAGCTGTGTGACCCTGGGCAAGCCACTTGACCCCCATTGCCTACCCTTACCAATCTTCCACCTATAAGTC
>NW_025377720.1:0-1046 GCF_016433145.1 Gracilinanus agilis
GGGTTGAAGGGGAAAGGTGGAGCATGAATCATGTAACCATGTTAAAAATGAATATTAATAAATGTTAAAAAAAAACCTGGAAAATATTACACCAACATGTGTAGAGTGAAGTAAGCAGAACCAAGATAACATTTTATACAATAACAGTAATAATGCAATAAATAACCGAATAACTTAACTATTTTCAGGATTCAATGATCTAAAACAATCCAAAAGGACTCATAATGCAAAATGTTATCCACCTCCAGAAAAAGAACCTACAGAGTCTGAATGCAGATTTAAGCATTCCACTTTTCATTTTATTTTCTTCATTTTTATATGTATCTTCTTCTACAACATGATGAATATGGAAATCAAAATTACTTACCCTTTCAGTGAGAAGGCAGGATAAGGAAAATTGGAGAAAATTTGGAACACAAAATGTTAGAAAACAAAGGCTAAATAGTATTTTACACTGTGGGGAAATAGTTATTGTAGAACTAAAAAAAAAGATAAAGATAAAAAGAATTTCAAAAATAAAAGCCATAGAAAGCAAACAGTTGCCTAAAATTATCCAAATGCATAATGGTATGCCAAATTGAAATGTATTTTTCATCTTATATTCCCCAGGATATGCAGGCTTGGAGTAGATAGCTAGCAGATGCATATAGTAGTGTTGGAAATAGAAAAGAAAGAGATGTAGACTTCAAAGAGTAAGGGATGGTCTTAACCATGACTGATATTAGTCTATCAGTCCAACCTGACTCCACCAAAGACCTCCTGATATCTTCAAATATCTACATATTTCCATTTGTTAATTAGTAACAACTTTCATTTAGTGATATTTGACTGTTATTCTATAGAAGCAATGATAGTGTTTGGGGCACATTGTGTTTAAATGTGCTTAAACTAATTGAGAATCCTAATTCTATGAGTGTATTGTGTATATACTCTTATATATACCTTATATCTATATTATAAACAAATAGTGAAGAATTGTTTAATACTTTACACACACACACACATATATACATATACATATATATATATATCAATATATATATATA
>NW_025377721.1:0-1233 GCF_016433145.1 Gracilinanus agilis
ACACACACACACACACACACACACATATATATATATATTATATATATACATACACATCTATATCTATATCTATTCATTTATATTTAAGCTTAGATTTGCAGTATAGAGTGCCCTAGGTTGCATGCTGAGCTCCATTGTTACCAGAATACATTACTCCTTGCATTTTCCTGTGTAGAATAATCTTGTGTTATTAAATTTTACTTTCCTTTTTATTTGAAAGACTTTTTCCTAATTGCTTTCAGAATTTTTAATTTCTGAGTTAAATTATTAAAATTAACTCTGTCTTGAAATTTCTAGCCATTTTGTAGGGGAGGTGAATTTTTTCAATCAGTTTTTTATTTTTAGAGTTCAGAAGTTCTGTGCAGTTCATTTTATTATTTTCAGCATCATAATGTTAATGTTTTTTTAATCCTGTCAAGTTTTTATGGAAGAAATCTATACCTCATTTTGCCTTTACATATTATATATTTGAGATCATTATGTTTTCCTTGCATAGTGAGTATTTTTTCCTTTAACTTGTTTATCTTTTGTTCAAGACTCTATTTCATATCTATGTATTTGCATTTCTAATCTATTCTGGGTTTTTTGTGACACTTGCCACCATTGATTCCACTTTCATTTTTTCTATTCTCATTATTTTTGCTGAAGAAGTCAGAAATTCTGTTCTCATAATTAGCTTTTATCTTCTAAACCACTTGGGTTTCCATGTCCTCAAATACTATCACATCCAGTCAAGTGGTGGATTGTCTTCCTTTACTTTGTAGTATTTATTCATGGATTCCTGAACTGAATTAATAGATCTCAATGCCATATTTTTCCTTCCATGAGTGTATCATCTATTGATTTATCTGATTTTTTCAAGGTCATTGTATTTCCTTCTTTCTGAGATTTTGGGTATTTTCATTTTTTAAAATTCTCTTTTGTGTTTTGTCTGACTCCAACCCTGTGCTGACAATCTCCTTAGTATATGGATTTCATAGATTTCCACTTCTGCAGACTCATATAGATAAACTAATTGGTATGTAGTTATATTAGAGTAAAGATAAAAAATAAAGGGAGCTTGAAAATAACAATATAGTTGTGCCCTTAGAAGTCTTCTTGGCTAAATTCCAATATTATAACATACTCAGTATTGAGTAAGAATAATATAATACTCAGTAATTGATAATAATACTCAGCATTGAGTAAAAATAAGTAACTTAAATTGATTGAGATCACATACCTAGTAATTAG
>NW_025377722.1:0-1773 GCF_016433145.1 Gracilinanus agilis
CTTCCTTCCTTCCTTCCTTCCTTCCTTCCTTCCTTCCTTCCTTCCTTCCTTCCTTCCTTCCCAAGTCCTGCTGGGCTGAACCAAGCACCAGAGAAACATTTTGTGTGATAGGCTAGACATTTTCTCTACCCTCTTTTACATTTATCTACGTTCACTCCACCTTTTTGTAAATAAAACTATTAAAAGTCATTTTGGGGGCAGTTGGTTGCTCAGTGGATTGAGAGCCAGGCCAGAGACGGGAGGTCCTAGGTTCAAATCCGGCCTCAGACACTTCCCAGCTGTGTGACCCTGGGCAAGTCATTTGACCCCCATTGCCTACCCTTACCACTCTTCCACCTATGAGTCAATACACAGAAGTTAAGGGTTTAAAAAAAAAAAAGTCTGGGGCAGCTGGGTAGCTCAGTGGAGTGAGAGTCAGGCCTAGAGACGGGAGGTCTTAGGTTCAAACCCGGCCTCAGCCACTTCCCAGCTGTGTGACCCTGGGCAAGTCACTTGACCCCCATTGCCCACCCTTACCAATCTTCCACCTATGAGACAATACACCGAAGTACAAGGGTTTAAAAAAAAAAGTCATTTTGACTTGAGGTATAATAATTTTAAATTGGAGACCACAAGATTATTTTAGAATCCACATATATCTAGTTAACCCCTTAATTTAAATCTTTACACCACAGAAAGCATGAGTCCTTTGCCATGTTGTATGGCGTACAATGACAGCCAAATGGCACAGTAGATAGATAAAGTGCCAGACCTGGCAGTCAGGAAGACTTATCTTCTTGCGTTCAAATCTGGTCTCAGATGCTTACTTGCTGTATGACCTGGGCAGGTCACTTAACCCTGTTTCCCTCAGTTTCCTCATCTGTAAAATAAAATAAGATGGAGAAGGAAATGGCAAACCACTCCAGTATTTTTGCCAAGAACACCTCTAGTTGAACATGACTGAATGTGGAATACCACATATATCTTTTTGGAAAGACTCTTAGGCTAGAGCATCCTAGCCCCAAAGAATAAATAGGAAGGAAAAAAAATCTGAGGGATTTCAAAGAGAAATCCCTTAGTTGGGATAAGATGCTAAGTGCCATTTGATCATAGATTCATAGAAACTTAGTGCTCAAGGATAGAGACTGTTTGATTTTTGCCTTTGGATCTCCAGTATCTTGTATGTGACAATCATTTAATAAATGTTTGTAGAATGGAATTAGGGGGTCATTAGCCAACTTCTCATCCTGGTGCTTGCAATATAGGTGATGTAACAGATGCCCAGGGGCCCAGATGACAAAGATAGTTAAGAGTCAGGGCCAGAACTAGAATACAAATATCCTGAGGTATAGTGCAGAGCTCTTCCATATCTCTATGGAGAGCACCACTGCTACTCACTCTGCTGCCTACCGGAGTTTGTTTATCCTCCAGCTCCAGGATCTGGGACTCCAGTGTGGCATGCAAATTGGTAGCCTTGTCCTCTAGTGATGAAAGTGGTCCTGTATGTGATCAGTTCCTGCACAGCCTGCCCCTGCTGGTTCACCTGGAGGGATAAAGAGGAACAAGAGCACTTGACTCCAGCCCCAGTCAGCTAATCTGCACAAGAGACAGAGACTTTTGTAATCCACCCATATTATGCACTCCAACAGAGGAGAGAATCTTTAAGGTAAGAGCTTCTTCTAAGAGTCATTGCTTTCTGACCTACACTACTCAATTTGGTTCCTCTAAACTGTCTCCAGGCCTCTCCATTTGTTCCTCAGATTTCTTTTCTTTTCTCCTCTCTTCCCCTTTCCT
>NW_025377723.1:0-4764 GCF_016433145.1 Gracilinanus agilis
GAGAGAGAGAGAGAGAGAGAGAGAGAGAGAGAGAGAGAGAAGGGAGATGGCTTCAGTTGTTAAAATAATGATTACAATTGCAGACTTAAAGGATATTACAGTTAGGAAAGGTCTTAGAGATCAATGAATCCAATTCCATCCATTTGACAGAAAAGGAAACTAAGATCCAGTGAGAAAAATAATTGTCCAGGATCATGCAGGGAACAAATGGAAGATATAGAACACAGAATTTATAACCACTAGTCCTGTGTTTCTTCCAATCAATCAACCAATAAACATTTATTAATTGTTTGCTACGTACCTGCCTGCATTGTTCTAGATACCAGGGAACACTGTGCTCAGGGAACTAAAAGTCTATTGACAAAAATGGCATGCTCGCATTAAAGTGAATATATAATACATACAAAGTGAATGCAAAGTTATTTTTTAGGAGAGGGACAGAGGGAGGCATTTCTACTCGGTTGCTCAGCAAAGATTTCTTGTAGGAGACTAGGAGATAGGCTGTAGCTGAGCTTTAAAAGAAGTCAGGAATTATAAGAGACAAAGGGGACAGCCTATTGCAAAGAAAAAAGAAATGAGAGATGGAACACTGAAGATGGGAAATAAAAGCTATACTGAATGGGTGGTTCTTCTTGACTCAGTTTCCAATCATCTTTGATATAGCTCTGCTATCAATAAGGGGATCAATAAAAGGATGCCTCCATTATCCCAAAGCTGAAGTTCTTTAGGGCTGAACACACACAAGATTCTAGGATCCTAGATTTAGAGATAGAAGGGAATTTAGAGGTTATTTGGTTCACTCTCACATTTGACACTTGAGGCAACTGAAACATGGAGAAGTTATGTAATTTACCCAGGAAGTAAGTGTCCAAGGTAGTATCTGAACTCTGGTCTTCCTGTCTCCAAATTTAACTTTCTATTATGCATTCTCTAATGAATGGCAGCCAATATGCACAACTATATAGGAAGTGTCCCAGGACATCAGATATGAGATTTTATTTATTTACCTGTTAAATGGGTACAAACAAACACAAAGTTCATAAAATATAGCCTCAGAGGGAAAGGAATAAGCAGTTTGGAGTGGGATGGTATGGGGGAGAAAGCAAAAAAGGCCTCATGCAGAAAAGGTGGTCTTTGAGCTGAGATTTCAGAGTTAATTGAATCTTTCAAGACAAAATGAAAATAATCCCTCTCCCTTGATGAAATAATATTCTATCTAGGAAAAGAACATGTATACATACAAGAAAACAAACATACAAAGTCAATGTAAATCATACATATATGTATATGTGTTGTATATATGTGCATATATATATATATATATGTATATGAGGCTTCATATTGGAGATGGCACTTGATTTGACTTTTAATGGAACTTAGGGATTCCAAGAAGCAGCAAGGTGGTGCAGTGGATAGAGCACTGGGCTGATTTGGAAGACTAGTCTTCCGAGTTCAAATCTGGCCTCAAACACTAATTCTATGACTGTGGTCAAGCCACTTAATCCTGTTTGATCCACTTTCTTCCTCTGTAAAATGAACTGAAGAAGGAAATGTGAAATAATTCCAGTATCTTTGTTAAGAAAATCCCTAATGAGATTATAAGAGTAACACATTATTGAAATGACTAAACATCAAAGGATTCTAAGAGGCAGAGGTGAGGAGGAAGACATTCCAGGCAGAGGGGAAGACAGAGAGGGGGAAGATGAAATGTCATGTGTGAAGAACAGTAACAAGAATGATCAATTTGGCTGGAAGAGGGTAACAACATGTAAGAAGACTAGGAAGGTAGGATGGGATCAGGTTGTGATGAACTTGAAGTACCTATCAGAGGAATCTATATTTCATCCTGGAAATAATAGAGAGACATTAAAGCTTATTGAATAGGGGTAACATGATCAGATCTTCAAAGAAAAATCATTTTGGTGGCTTTGTGGAGAATGGATTGGATTGGGGAGACGCTTGAATCCAGGAGACCAATTAGGAGGCTGGTGAAATAATCTAGGAAAGAGGAGATGAAGGTCTGACCTAGAATGGCTTCTGTATGGGTAGAATGAAGGGAACAGAAGGAAGAGATATTATGGATGAAGAAATGAAAACATTTGACAAATTATTGGAAATGTGGAGCTGAGTCATCACTCTGAGGATGTGAACTTGGGTACCTTGAAAAATGGCACTGCTATCAACCAAAATAGGGAATTATGGAAGAGGGGAAGGTTTTTGGGGATATTATAATTGGTTTTTTTGGGAAATGATAAATTTAAATTGCTTGTGCCACATGTGTTTGAAATGTCCGATAGCTAGTTGAGTTCAGGAGGGAGATCAGGGTTGAATATATGGATATGGATCTGGGCGTCGTCTACAATAAAATTGATAATTAAACCTTTGAGGGTTGAAGAGACCACCAAATGAGAGGGTGTAGAGTGAAAAGAAAGGATGGATCCAAAGAGATCTTCCATGATAGCATCCATAATTAATGGTCATGACATAAGTAATGATCCAGCAAAGGAGACTAAGAAGGAGTTATCAGAGAGGTCGGAGGAGAATCGAGTGAGAACAGTGTCTGCAAAAAGCAAAACAGAGAGTTAAGAACAGAGCTCCATCCTTACCACTGCAACTATGAAAGCCAGCCTTACTACTTGTTCAGAGTTTAGATTTAAATGCAAGTGATTCTCAATCAGATAGAACTGACTGTGTCTAATTTAAACAGACTAAAATGAAACTTCAAAGTGGCATTTAATTTAGGTTTAATAGCTATCATTTTCACTGGTATTCCAGGTATTAATTGTTTAAATACACTTTGTGGAATTTAATTAATTCATCAAAGTAAACCATAGGCTGGAAGATATGGGTGTCAAGTGATTTCAGGAAGTTTCCCAATAAAAGAAATACATGCACAACAAATAACACGTGTATTTTAGAGGAAGTTTCCCAATGGTTTTTCATGCTAGAACCCTGGAGAACCTATTTTTTCTGTCAATCTCTGGTGTGAATTCAACATTTATTAGCCTGAGCTAAGTTATAGGGATTTAAACAGCAATAAAACATTTCCTACCCACAAGAAGTTTAAATTCTGCTTCAGGGAAGAAAGTACAGGTACTCTGGAATATCCATTGGAGAATGGAGTGGGGTTCTCAGTGATTTAGTTATTCTCTCTGATAACAAAGTATGAGTGTTCAGTCATTTCAAGTGTAAATATTCTTTATGACCTCATTTGGGGTTTTCTTGGCAAAAAAACAAAACAAAACAAAAACTGGAGTGGTTTGCCATTTCCCTCTCCAGCTCATTTTGCAGACGAGGAAACTGAGTCAAAAATGGTTATGTGATTTATCCAATGTCAACTAATAAGTTTCTGAGGCCAGACTTGAATTCAGGTCTTCCTGACTCCAGGACCAGTGCTCTATCCTCTATGCCCCCTAGCTAGAAAATTACAACTCAATTCTTCTCTTATATCCTATGCTATTTTTGTCCTTCTGAAAGTTAAAACATGGAGTCCACCCAAAGGTCTGGAGAATTCTTAGCTTTTTTAAATTTCTATTTATTTTAAAACCCTTACCTTCCGTCTTGGGGTCAATACTGTATATTGGCTCCAAGGCAAAAGAGTGGTAAGGGCTAGGCAATGGGGGTCAAGTGACTTGCCCAGGGTCACACAGCTGGGAAGTGTCAACTTAGGTTTGAACCTAAGACCTCCCATCTCCAGGTCTGGCTCTCTATTTACTAAGCCACCTACTGCACTGCTTACTTTACTCCTTTCTAAGTACTCTAGGATCTATTAACACTGGCTTCCTTAATGTGCTTACATATGACACTCCATCTCTCATCTTCACTGGCTGTGCTTTATCTTCTTTCTCTCACTCTGACTCCCCTATGCCTAGAAGGGTCTTCCTTCCCTACCTTTGCCTCCTGACTTCCTTCAAGTTTCAGTGCAAATTTCAGATTCCTTTGGTGGTGTTTTGTCTTAGTCTTTTCTGCCTTTCCCATAGCCTTCCCCCCAGCCACCAATTAGTGTCTTCTCTCTGAGATGTCCTTCCATTTACACTGTATCTTCTCTGTATTCTTTAAGTATTTATATGTTGGCTTCTCCATTAAAATGTAAGCTCCTTGAAGGAAGGGAAGGTTTTTGATTTGTTTTCTGTCTGTAGAATTTAGCACAGTGCATAGCACATGAGTAAATGTTTGTCTAAGAATGCTTGTTGGCTGATTCTCCATATACCTGTCCATTGCCTTCTGCGTGGTATTCATTTTTAATAAATTTCAGAAAATTACGATGAATTTGGCAAAGATGTACAAAGGTGATCACTCCATATTCAAAGAACAGAAAAAAAGGTTATGTAATACATGAAGCCTCAACCATCTATTATGTATAGTCTCAGACAATTATTTGTGTGATCCTGGGTAAACTGCTTAACCCTGTCTGCCTCAGTTTCCTCATCTGTAAAATGAGCCAGAGAAGGAAATTGTAAACCACTCCAGTATCTTTGCTAAGAAAACCCCAAATGAGATGCTGAAAAGCTAGTCATGACTTAAACAACTCAATAACAACATCTAGTTATTTAAAAGCACCCAATAATTTTAAAATCGTAGCAAAAGTGTCCTGATTGTCGCTACATCTCCTGATTTTCTTTCTGCTGTTCACTGTTTATTTATTTTTTTTTCTTGTTTTGTTTTGTTTTGTTTTTTTTTACATTTATTAATATTCATTTTTAACATGGTTACATGATTCATGCTCCTCCTTTCCCCTTCAACCCCCCCCCCGCACCCCCCCTA
>NW_025377724.1:0-7644 GCF_016433145.1 Gracilinanus agilis
TCTCTCTCTCTCTCTCTCTCTCTCTCTCTCTCTCTCCCTCTCCCTCCCTCCCTCCCTCTCCCCTTAGAATGCCTTGAAATTCTAAAATCACTACACTTCAAAAAATAAACCATGTTGTAAGTCACAATGTGCAAAAGCATATGAGCCACAGATGTACCAGGCCAACAGAATACCCTTCACATTTATTCAGAAGTCTTCAACCTATTTGAGATTTCAAGTCCTAAAGGTGGACCAGTGGCTAAATAGATGCCAACAGGGAAGTTACTAATCAGATTGTTATCAAGATTCCAGGTATGGGGCCAAAGGCTTCAAATGAAGTTGTTGGAGAACCCTGCACTAGGCGATTCAATAAATAAATAAATACCTAATTTTATGCAGACTTTATCCATTTAACTTGTGGAAGCATCAGCCTCCTTTAACTAGAGCATGTCACATAAAGAATTTGCCTTTATTTGTTATGGCTTACTTTCCCTCCCTTCTCCCCAATACACTAAAGATTTTAGTTGTAATTTATTAGGGACATAGTAAGACTTTGAAGAGAAGTCAGCATCTCAATCCTTTTTCATTCTTGTCAAAGCTAGAAGCCAGTTTTCTATTTACAATGGCTTTTGAAGCTGTAATATGGAATTTATATGTTGTTTTTCATAAGAGTAAAGTTGGTTTGCTATTAATAAATATTTTACAATATTGAAATTTAAGTTCAGTCTTATTTATTTTTGAGGGATCTCTCACATTTTAACATATCTTTAATTTGTACATCCTAGTCCTCAAAAGAAATGGCATAATTTAAGGGAAAAATTCCTTTTTTTTACACCCCTGTGTTGTAATGTGATGAACATATTTGAACTCCAAAAGTCAAATTAGTTCAAGGGCAGATTACCCTGACTTAATTGAATATGGTCTACAGTATATGCCTTGATTCCTCCTTTGGGATACTGAAATGGGTTGAATTACTAAAACCAAGTAGTTAAGGGTTTTTACTTTCTATTGATTACTTTTTTTAAAGGCCCAAAAGCTTGGGAACTTCTCTTGATGCCATTTGAAGTACTTCAAAAAGTAGCATACACATAAAGAAAGAATGAATAAAACTACTTTTAAAAACTGAAGGAAGAAAAATGTTTCAGTGAATAGTGAAAACATTCAGGGATTATTTCCATTTTCTTTTTTTAAAAACATTTTAAAATAATGGATTAAAATATAAAATTGCTGCTTTGGTATTTATTTGTTTTCAGCAGGTTATATTTCATATATTTTGTGACCTAACTTTTAAAGAAATACCTGTTTATATCATTATACCCTAAAAGGAATCCTTTAAAAACTGAAAAAGACTGAGTGGGGTGGAGGATTGGTGTTTCTTATGGAGGGATGGGTGGGTGTCTGTTGAAATACTTACAATTTTTAGTTTATTTCCTAGAATTTCTTTTTTGTAAGAACTGGAACAGAATTTTTCCACCATTTTTTGTTTTCTGGAGTTGAAGGGAAAAATTCCTTGTTAAATAAATGCAAACCTCTAGATTAAAAAACTGCTTTTTCTTTTTAGTCATATTAATGATAACACAACCACATGAATGTGCTAAGCACAACTGAGTAGCCAGAGCCTGAACTATTCCCTCTAATTCTCAGGCATTTTAAGACATCAAGTAATCCTGCTCCTTTGCTTTAATAGCCTCATTAATAAATTGCCTTTCTACCACAAATGGAATATTTGTAGCCCAGAACTATCCCTGCCAACTCCTCAAACACCCCACCCCACCCTTGCTTTCTTACTTCTGTAAGGGAAAGAGAGAGCCATTGCTTCCTCTAAGGAGTTGGTCAGTTAGGCTATATTGCTTACCATATAGGAAAGGTAAATAGATTTTTTTTTTATTTCTGGCCAATATTTTTAAGAATTCATGTTCTAAAATAACAAGTGACCTTTTCCTACAAATACACAGAAGATTTAGCTCATAGTGTGTGAATGTCTGTGGGAGATGTATATATGTGTTCTTCTATGTGAATTTGGGATTTGGCTGTCTTCAAAGCACATAATATGCAGTCTGTAAGCTCTTGTCTTATCTTTAATCTCAGAGCTGTCTGGAGTTCAGCCTCAGGATTCAGGAGTTCATTGAACTCATTCGACAGAATAAGAGACTGGATGCTGTGAGGTATGGAATTAAGATATTTAAAAGAACCTTTCTTGATAATATTGTGATCCTTAAATATTGTTATTGCCAGGACTTGTAAGAAAAAGATTCTTCCTGGCTCATTTACTGCAATAAAGTTTCTAATAATCTGCAGCCACAATGTGGAGACACTTCCCAGTAGTGGCATAAATGGGTAATTGCATTGATTGACATTGCTGCACTTCCCTTCTTCCCTCAGTTATGCCCAATTGATATCGAGAGTCATGGAAGCACTAAGGAAGATGATTGCTTTTCTCATTGTCTCTTCTCCTTCCCCAGCCCCTAACCCCTAACAGCCCACAAGTATTGTGAGTCTTGTAAAAGTGAAGAGACAGTAGGGTTTCCAGATGACTAGACTCTTCTTCAGACTTAAAAGACTTTTTTTCAGTGATAAGGCATGCTTTAACATGGCCATTGTTTGAAGAGCAACAGCAGTCATTTCAGAGAGAGAAACAAAAGAAAGAAGGGATGGCTGATATTTCTTTTTAGATAGGTTAGACTCATGGTCTGGTTTGATCCTGTCTTTCAGATGAATGTTGGGGTCTTGCAAATTATGTATGCAGCCTAAATGTCCAAAGTGTTAACTATAGACAGTGTACAGTAGTGACATGCTAAGCTGTTTTTTAAGGCATGTTATTATTTTGAACTATTCTTTTATAATAAACTACTCACCCATAAAAGCAAATTAAGTAATTTAATGTATTCTTTGTCATTTTGTATTTTGGAAGAAGTAGTTTATTGACTTGTATTTATAGAGTTATTTTATCAGTATCTAATAGGAAGTTAGTGCTTTATAAATGTTAAATAATGGTTATCTCAGAGTTGTTGGGGAAAATATAACCAATATCAATACCTAAGGAATTATACAAATAATTGGTATACACATTATACAGAAGTCTCTTAGTTGCATATCCATCTTTTCAACATTTATCAATAGTTATACCTTGGCATATCAGCAATTATCAGTAGTTATTCCTTGGTGTAGCTAAGACTCTTTCCCTGGTAAAGTAATAGGTAGCAATTGTCAAGAAATGTAGAAGATGAGGAAAACTGGAGGCATTCAACACCTTAAATGAGTGATCCCCAAAGGTTGGTGTGGATCTACTAGAATATACAAAGAAAATATTAGAACCAAGGAAAAGGGTAGGACAGCCATGCCATTCAGCTGTGTGTAGCCACCACCTCCCTCAGCTGCTCTCCTTTTCCTGTCTGTACTCTGTACTATCTAACCTACCTCCTTGAATTCCTCCCTGGGAGGGTTGACAACCTACTCTATCTTTTCTGAGCCCAGCCTTGCAATTCAGTATCCCTGTCCTCCCTCCTTTCATCTCCACTGTGGCAACAGCAATCAATTAGTCAGCCAGAATTTAAGTACCTACTATATGGCCAGGTGGCAGTAAATCCCCAGCCCATAACCCCTCCCCTTTCCCCCAATACAGAGAGTGAGAGGAGAGAGAGAGAGTGAGTGAGTGCAGGGCATGGCTTAGACATCTAGTCTGAAGGATTTTGTATTTTTTTTTTTTTTTAATTTTAAACCCTTAACTTCTGTGTATTGACTTATAGGTGGAAGATTGGCAAGGGTAGGCAATGGGGGTCAAGTGACTTGCCCAGGGTCACACAGCTGGGAAGTGTCTGAGGCCGGATTTGAACCTAGGACCTCCTGTCTCTAGGCCTGGCTCTCAATCCACTGAGCTACCCAGCTGCCCCGATTTTGTACTTTTTGACAAAAAGAATTAAAATATCTTTAAATATTTTTACTTTATCTTCATCTTTTAAAAAAATCTATTATGTATATTTGAAAAGATATATATATTAGAATAGTAATGCATATATCAATACATAAATATATACATGTTTACATATCCACATATTTGGCTACATGTGTTCAAAAATATCTTAGTAATAGGGGTACATGATAAAGAAATTTGAAAACCACTGTGTTAGAGAATATGAGCCCTGTTCAACTATTATCTATTTCCTCTTTCCCCAACAGATGAGCCCAGTGATTCCAGGGTAAAGATTACCAAGATGTATAATTGCCATCTTTTTCAATGTCGATTTACGTTTAGCTATAAAATGAAAGAATATCATAAAGTTTACATTTATTTTCTTATAATTAGACTAAAATTAATTCACAGCATCTCATAGTTAGAAATAATGTCAGTAGGCATCTAACCTAACCCATACCTGAACAAGCAATCCCTTATATAACATCTTTTACAAGTAGTCAATCTTTTTTGAAGATCTCCACTGATGTGGAACTGGTACTTCTCAAAATATGCCATTTTATTTTTTACAACTAATTATTAGCATACTTTTCCTAAAATGTAACTGAAATCTTTAACTTTCAACAGTTTTGTCTATTGTACTTAGTTATGCCCTTTCAGACTAATCAGAATAAGTCTAACCAATCTTCCATATGGCAGTGCTTCAAAGATCTTACTTTAGTTCTTTACTTTAATTGCCTTCCCCAACACACAGTCTGGTCCTCTTAAAAAGTAAACATCTCCAGTTCCTCATTTGTCCTCTTAATGTCCTCCTTGCCTTTTTCTTGATATGCCCTTACCCAAATGCAATGTCAGCAGTGGAACACAGAACTCCAGGTGTTGAGAGAATCAGAGAAGAGATTAGTGAAACTAGCACTTTCTTCTTTCTAGACTCTACCTTTATTACTAAGATCATATTAGCTCTTGACTACATGTCATAATCCTGACCTTTGGATCTGGTTACAACTGAGCTTAAAAGCATAACTACCTAAAGCAAAATATTTGAAAAACTTCATTTTAATGACTAATGCTGAGTCATATTAAGGTACATCTGATCACAGCTATCATAACATTTTCCATTTCAGCAATGCTTCAAGATTTATAGTGTGCCTTTCCCACAAAAGGCAGTACAATTCCCTAACAGGCAGTATAATTTTTTTATCTTCATTTTATAGATTTCCCCCAAAATTAAATAGATTAGGTTCCTATAGATTTTCAGAAGTCTCCTCAAAGAAAAATATGGCCTATATTACCCCAATTTTGCTGCTTTAAGGCACCTATTCAAATAATCTAATCCTTTTTTTTTTGCCCAAGATGACTACAGTTATTTGCCCAGCTTCCTACCATTTTAGATTCATATTCAACAGAACTCTTTTGTGTCAAGCACAGGACTGAGAATATTTTTTTTAATATATCTAGATTTCATAGCTTAAAAGTTAAACTAATATAAATTAGTGGTACAAGGAAATCAAAAAAGCCAAGAAAGCATCTTAGTCTGTAAACTTAATGATATAGAAAGAGATTATTGCCCAATACAACACCATTTTAAAATATAAATCTGTAAATCTTACAGAAGATAATGGATGATTTTGAGCAGTATCATCTCATAAAACAGAGAGAAGCGTTGGAGGGAAGAGAAAGAAAGCTTGACAAGATATTCAACTAAACATAGTCATCCCAAGGGAGGGCATTCAAGAATGAAAATGATAAGGACTAATCATTTATTATGCTCTTACTATGTGCTAGGCAATGGTCCAAGCTCTGAGGTGCATATACTAGCTAGCAACACAGTTTCTGTCCTCAAGTAGCATATAGTCTAATGGAAAAGATTGGCATATATTGGGATGCTAAAAAAAAAGGCAGAGGTGGAGGGAAGATTATGATTTTGAAATGCTTGGGAAGTAATGTACAGATCTGGCTTTATGTAAAATATAAAGCAAATGCTTACCTCTCGGCCCCAAAGACCAAAGAGTAGAATCCAGATCGTTCTGATGGGAAGAGGTTAAGAATGATGGCTGGAATAGAGATTTTGTAATACCTGCAAAGTGGAAGGTCTAAAAACAAAAGAAAAATGGCATTGGGGGTTGCAGGGGTGGGGAGAATTTCAACAAACTTTATTCTCTGTTGAGGATTGTGGAACCACCACACTAAGACTCTGACCATCACAGTCCCTGGAGTGCCTGGGAAAGAGTAGAAATTGCACTAGAGAGAACAAAGACAAGAAAAGCAGCCAGATTGGATCATGGTGTCATGTGGGTGTGTGTGTATAAAATCCTTTTTGGAAATGTTATAATTGTGGTGACATTCAAGGTACCTAAAAGAGGCTATCCAACCAAAAGTTTGGAAAATCTCAGACCTTTTAAAATTATGGCTTCCTCCAAAAAAAAAAAAAGTGTGGGTGTGTATGTGTGCATGCGTGTGTGTGTGTGGGGGGGAATAGTGTGGGTGTATGAGGCTAGGAGAACATCTATAATATACAATACAAAATTTTTGAGTTGTCTGTACATGAATTGAAGACATCCTTAATGAAGTCATTATAGGGAATATTTGACAATGGAGTATATCCCTAGCATCTCACAATTAACTGAAAATTTAAATAATATTATATACCATTATGATTATTGTTTGGTCACAAAAAATTTTTTTCATCGCATGAAAGGTCATCTTTCCCGATTTTTTTTAAAGTTCAGGTCATCAGTAATAATCTGTTCAGTGATCCTAGATAAATATCAAGTGAGGCATGAAACTGAGAGGTGCATGTTCACAAAAGAATTTGCGGTTTTCCGGGTTAAGATGGCGGCAGAGTTAGAAGCAGCTCTTAACCTCTCCTGACCGAAACACACAGAACTCCTCAAGGGGACATAAAAACAAGTCCAGACGAACGGAGGAACCTCACAACAGGGCACAGCGTGGAAGGTACGTGGAATCGAGGCATTTCCATGCTATAAAGGGGTGAAACGGCTCTCACCAAATCGCAGGCTGAGCAACCACCCCACCCTTACCCCCTCCACACACAACATCTAAAGCTCTGAAGCCAGCTAAAAAGAAATAGAGCAAGTTTGGGGCACCCATCGAGTCATTGGCAGCTCCGGGGCCTGTTCCTGAGAGCAGCAAGATTTAGGACCCCAATAAGCCAAAAAACGCACGCGAAATCTGAGCGAGGGAGCAGAGAGTGGACGCAGAGCGCGTGCTGAGAGCTCAGGCACGGCGGAGGCGTGGGTGGAGGCAGACACAGCCAGGAACTAAAGCCTAAGTGGGGAACCAGTGTGGATGGGTATACGACTGTGGAAGCAGCGCCCTGAGACTTGTAAAGGAACTTCTGGCAGAGGATAAAGCAAGGGGGTCCACCAGGGGGCTTGACCTTGGAAAAAACCAGAACTCAGACCTCAGGAGCCAATAGACCGCAGACAGACACTGAATGCGAGGATAAATCTGAGAAGCTGCTGGGCTAACAATGGCTACTCAGTCTCAGGAAGTTCAGAAGAGAAAGAATAACAACAAGAAAAAGAAGTCTTTAACACTCGACAGCTTTTGCACAGAGAAAATCCAGACAACCGAGCAAACAGAGGAGGAGAACAAACAAGCATCCGGACCCTCCTCAAATAAGGAAAACTCCTCACAAGCTATGGAAGAGTTCAAAACTGAGATTTTGAGGGAAATGGAAGAGATCTGGCAAGAAAATAACTGTTTAAAAGGTAGAATCATGCAATTGGAAA
>NW_025377725.1:0-2244 GCF_016433145.1 Gracilinanus agilis
TATGACTTCATACCTTATAGACATCTATATATATATATGACTTCATAGCTAGGAGAGCATAAATATATGACTTCATACCTTATAGACATCTATATATATGACTTCATAGCTTGGAGAACATATATATATGACTTCATGCCTAACAGAACATAACTATAAATGACTTCATATCTAGAAGAGCATATATATATATATATGACTTCTTGCCTAACAGAACATAAATATAAATGACTTCATAGCTAGTAGAGCATATATGTATGACTTCATACCTAATAGACATCTATATGACTTCATAGCTAGGAGAACATATATATATGACTTCATGCCTAACAGAACATAAATATAAATGACTTCATAGCTAGGAGAGCATATATGTATGACTTCATACCTAATGGAACACACACACACACACACACAGAGACACACACACACATATATATGTGTGTATATATGTATATGTATATATATATATGTATATGTATATATATATGACTTCATAGCTAGTAGAGCATATATATATGACTTCATAACTAATAGACATATATATATATATGACTTCATAGCTAGGAGAGCATATATGTATGACTTCATAGCTAGTAGAGCATATATATATATACATATATATATATGACTTCATGCCTAACAGAACACAAATATAAATGACTTCATAGCTTGGAGAGCATAAATATATGACTTCATACCTTATAGACATCTATATATATGACCTCATAGCTTGGAGAACATATATATATGACTTCATGCCTAACAGAACATAACTATAAATGACTTCATATCTAGAAGAGCATATATATATATATATGACTTCGTGCCTAACAGAACATAAATATAAATGACTTCATAGCTAGGAGAGCATATATATATGACTTCATGCCTAACAGAACATAAATATAAATGACTTCATAGCTAGGAGAGCATATATGTATGACTTCATACCTAATGGAACACACACACACACACACACACACACACACACACACAGAGACACACACACACATATATATGTGTGTATATATGTATATGTATATATATATGTATATATATATATATGACTTCATAGCTAGTAGAGCATATATATATGACTTCATAACTAATAGACATATATATATGTATGACTTCATATCTAGGAGAGCATATATATAACTTCATAGCTAATAGAGCATATATATATATATATGACTTCATGCCTAACAGAACAGAAATATAAATGACTTCATAGCTTGGAGAGCATAAATATATGACTTCATACATTATAGACATCTATATATATGACTTCATAGCTAGTAGAGTATATATATATGACTTCACGCCTAACAGAACATAAATATATATGACTTCATAGCTAGGAGAATATATATATATATGACTTCATGCCTAACAGAACATAAATATATATGACTTCATAGCTAGGAGAGCATATATGTATGACTTCATACCTTATAGACATCTATATATATGACTTCATAGCTAGTAGAGCATATATGTATGACTTCATGCCTAACAGAACATAAATATATATGACTTCATAGCTTGGGGAACATATATATATATGACTTCATACTTTATAGACATCTATATATATATGACTTCATAGCTAGGAGAGCATAAATATATGACTTCATACCTAATAGACATCTATATATATGACTTCATAGCTAGTAGATCATATATGTATGACTTCATGCCTAACATAACATAAATATATATGACTTCATAGCTTGGGGAACATATATATATATGACTTCATACCTTATAGACATCTATATATATATGACTTCATAGCTAGGAGAGCATAAAAATATGACTTCATACCTTATAGACATCTATATATATGACTTCATAGGTAGGAGAGCATATATGTATGACTTCATACCTAATAGACATATATATATATATGACTTCATAGCTTGGAGAATATATATATATGACTTCATATCTAACAGAACTTATATATATATATGACTTCATAGCTATGAGAGCATATATGTATGACTTCATACCTTATAGACATCTATATATATATGACTTCATAGCCAGGAGAGCATAAATATATGACTTCATACCTAATAGACATCTATATATATGACTTCATAGCTAGTAGAGCATATATGTATGACTTCATGCCTAACAGAACATAAATATATATGACTTCATAGCTTGGAGAACATATATATATGACTTCATAGCTAGTAGAGCATATATATATATATATATATATGACTTCAT
>NW_025377726.1:0-1020 GCF_016433145.1 Gracilinanus agilis
GAGGAGAGAGAGAGAGAGAGAGAGAGAGAGAGAGAGAGAGAGAAACAACTAAATGGCTCAGTGGATAAAGCTCCAGGCCTAGAGATGGGAGGTCCTGGATTCACTCTGGTCACAGACATTCCCCAGTTGTGTGACCCTGGGCAGCTCACTTAATCCTGATTACCTGGTATTTACTGCTCTTTTTCCTTGGAACCAGTACTTGGTATCAATTCTAAGACATAAGGTAAGGGTTTAAAAAAAAAGAGTTTAAAAAAAGCATATATATATATATATATACATATATATAACACGTATATGTTATACATATGCTTAACATTTACACATATAAATACACACATGCATATATGTACACAAACATGGATGCATGTCTAAATGTACACGTTACAATTATACACATATATAATATACTCATTGGTGTATGCATGTATATACATACACATATGTATATAAATATATATATGTATATATATAGTCTCAAATGAAGTATTTCTTTTAAATTTTTTAAGGTTTTAGAAAAATACCTTCCTTGGAAATCCTACCCACTTTTGTGTGTCCTGGATTTAAGGGTCTATGGACCTGGGTTCTCTGTTGCTCCCTGTGTGTGTGAAGACTTTTATCTCTGTGTTTCCGCCCTCATAAAATACAGGTGTTTAAATAATGGCCTACGAGTTTCCCTCCCACTCTAGATCTAATGATGCTCTGATCCTGGATCTTGTTTTGAATCCAGTCTGCTTACCATGGCCACCTGAGGGTCCCATTATTCTCTGACCACATTCCAAACAAATCTCGTCACCCTCCCTATGAAACCTCAGTTTCTCTTTTTGTGAATGGCAATGTGGTTCCCCAAGTCACCCAAGCTTAAAACCTCAATCACCTTTGTCTCCTGCCTGGAACTTTATTCTCTATTTCCCCTTTCTCCTCTCCCTCCAACCAAATTCTGTTGATTCTTTCTCCTCAAATTCTTCCCTTTCTTTCCGATTCCACTACAACTTACTCCCAGTCTAGCACCTCATAAACGGA
>NW_025377727.1:0-1649 GCF_016433145.1 Gracilinanus agilis
TCCTTCCTTCCTTCCTTCCTTCCTTCCTTCCTTCCTTCTTCTTTCCCCCTTTTGGTTTAGATTTGATACTATCACTTCCAAGGCAAGACAGTGATAGGGGCTAGGCAATGGGGGTTAAGTGACTTGCCTGGGGTTACACAGCTAAGAAGTGTCTGAGGCCAGATTTAAACCCAGGACTTCCCATCTCTGGGCCTGGCTCTCAATCCACTAAGCCACCCAGCTGCCTCCTCTCCAATACTCTTGATGAGGTTGGGGGTGTTTAGGCAATCTGCCACTGGTTTTAGTTCTTACCAGTAGTGTTTCCCCCATTCTCCTCTGCACCCTGGTTCCATTCAGCCACTTAGCAATCAGATTGGCTTTTAGAAAGAAAATTTTCTATCAAAGAAATAGCAAGAATAAGTGCACCACCATTTCCCCCGGTCCTTGGGGTCCTAATCCCCCCCGTGCCTCATAATCTTGGGACGGCGTTAGGTTCACAATTTAGCTCAGTTCCTATAAAGCATCCTCCTCAATTCCAAGCTTAAAGCTTCAGTTGAGCTCAGGTCCTCTTAGGTCTTCCATCCTGGGCTGACTAAGCATAGTATCTGCCCTGGAATCCTGCTCCCAATTGCACCAGGGCTTAACCTCCTGGGTCCGGTGGGGTTTCTCTACTTGTGCTTAGAACTACAAACAGGACAAACGAAACGGACCAAAGCAGAATCACACCAGTCTGATTCTCGGGCCATGAGGAGAAAAGGGAAAGATGCTCCTCCCCTCCAAACCAGCTCAATCTCTCACAGCCACCCTTTGGTGAGCTTGGACCGGCTTTCTCTCTGGACACTGTGGAAAAGAGAGAGAATGTCCCAATTCAACATTTTTTAAAGACGTGACCTGTTCCAAGGATGCAGGCAATGGAACGACGCTCTTCTCCGCCCCCTGGTAGGGCAATTCAAAAAGTCTTCTCCCAGAAGCAGGGTATACGCCACATCGGGTGGTCTGTATAGTCACAAAACCCTCATTACAACACAATTAAATGTGAGTCCTCAAGGAGACACACACACACACACACACACAGTGTGTTACCCTAATTACTAAGATTACAACGTAGGGGCTAGAGATGAACCCCAACTATGTTATATCTATGGATTGATACATGAATCTGTCTATATGTCTCTGTATTCCTGTCTACGTGGGATCCCCTCTATCAGAGTCTAGGCCCTTTCCAGCTTAGGGACTGCTTCCCTGTTATAAGCCTCCACTAACTGGGAGTCATCTTGGGACATCTTGGATTGCCCTGCGGATGAGAAAGTCAACAATGTGCTCGTGGGAGCAGGACTCAGAGAAAGTTCTCCGAGGTGACTGGTTGGCTTCTCTTGTTTCCTTCCAGCAGGTCGGATAGCTCTACTTGGAGGAGGAGGGCGTAGGTGGAGAGTAATAAGGGCAGTGACTAACAGGCAGTCATGTCAGAGGAAACCCTGGGGCAAAAAGCAGGCAAAGAGTCACTTTGCCTCCATGTAAGATGAATGGGGGGGGGGGGGAGGAAGGAATGTTCCTCTTGAGCTCCAAACCAAAAAAAAAAAAAAACCCCAAACCTCCCCAATGACTGTTAGATGTATATTCTATTTATAAATAGATTATATATGTCTATATATATATATTACGTATATATA
>NW_025377728.1:0-1427 GCF_016433145.1 Gracilinanus agilis
GGGGGGGGTTGAAGGGGAAAGGAGGAGCATGAATCATGTAACCATGTTAAAAATGAATATTAATAAAAAAAAATCAGGAACTTGTTAACATAAAAAAAAAAAGTAAATTGGTATCATGGTGGCAGTGAGAGAAGGGAACCTATGATGATGAAGACACTTGAAATCATACCACATGATGATCATTTAAAAGAAAGAGATATTTGTAGCAGCGCTTTTTGTAGTGACAAAGATTTGGAAAGCAAGGGAATGTCCATGAATTGGGGAATGGATGAAAAAGCTGAACAATATATGATTGTAAATGAGCCAGAAAAATGATGAAAAGGATGAGTTCAGAACAACCTGGAAAGCATCAAATGAAAAGATGCAAAGTGAAGAACCAAGAGAACAGTGTATTCCATAACAGAAATATTGTGTGATGATCAACTGTGAAGGACTAAACTATTATTAGCAAAGTTCCATGAGAACCTAAATGGATTCAGGATAAAAAATGTTATCCACAGCCAAAGAAGGAACTGTTGGAATCTTGTTGCAGATCAAAGCAACCATCTTTCATTTTATTCCCTTCATGAATTTTTAAAGGACATGTGACATGTCTTCTGTCACAGTATGGGGAATGTGGAAATATTTGCTGCATGGAGGCCCTGGTATAACCTATACCAGATGATTTACCCCCTTGCAGAGGTGGGAGATGAAGGGTGTGAATGAAAGAATTGGAATCACAATATGTTAGAAAACAATAGTCAAAATTATTTCTACATGTAATTGAAAAAAAGTTTTAGGGGGCAGCTGGGTAGCTCAGTAAATTGAGAGCCAGACCTAGAGATGGGAGGTGCCAGGTTCAAATCTGGCCTCAGACACTTCCCAGCTGAGAGACCCTGGGCAAGTCACTTAAACCCCATTGTCTAACCTTTACTACTCTTCTGCCTTGGAGCCAATATACAGTATTGACTCCAAGACAGAAGGTAAGTGTTTAAAAAAAAAAGCTTTAAAAAAAGGAAGATTCAGGGGGGTCATTAAAGCTCATTTGAAATGTATGAAAAATTGGAATAAGAAAGTGAAATTGAATTACTGTTATGACTGAGAAGATAGAATTAGCAATGAGAAAACAGCAAAGAGGAGCTAAATTTGTCCTTTTATAGATTAAAATAGAGTGATTCCAAGGACTGAAGTTATTCCAAAGTGCAATGGACTGCCTTGGGAATAATTGATTCCCAGAACGTTTCCAATCAGGACTTTGAGCATAAAGAGCAGTTACTTCATCAAGAAAGAAAGAAAGAAAGAAAGAAAAAAGAAAGTTACAAAGTAAGAGAGGAAAGATAGAAGGAAAGAAAGAAAGACCAAAAGTAAGAAAGAGAGGAAAGATAGAAGGAAAGAAAGAGAGAGAGAAAGAAAGAAAGAGAAAGAGAAAAAGAAAAAAGGAAGGAAGG
>NW_025377729.1:0-2573 GCF_016433145.1 Gracilinanus agilis
TAAAAGGACCAACAAGCAAACTATCTTGCTAAGTAGGAAAAATGACCTGATAGGGAAAGTTAATGATTGGTTTAAATGGCTATTGAGTAGTAGAAACTGAAGGATGTAGGTTTGAATTCTGACTACTATTTAATACCTATAAGGTCTTGGGCAAGTTAACTCTCTGGAATAGAGTTTCCTCTTCTCTAACAAAAATAAAAATAAAAAGGTGCAGTTGGATTAGATGATCTCTAAACTCCTTTTCAGCTCTATATTCTATGACTCATTACCTTCCAAGGGATTTTTGAGGCTCTCCTCAACTCTAACCTAGATGTGGGGGGGGGGGAGAGACAGAGAGACACAGAGAGAGAGAGAAAGAGACAGAGAGACAGACAGAGACAGACAGACAGAGAGACACAGAGAGAGAGTGTGTGTGTGTTGATTATTACTTCTACCTCTCCCCTCTTCTGATTCTTTCCCTCCCCTTGAAGTAAACTTGAGATGCTTCTCCCTATTGGGGGAGCTCCCTAAGAAAGGGAAGTCTAAGACCTTCAAAAAACTTTCAAAGAAATCCACAGGTCAGGTGTTGAGGAAAGCAACCCTCAAATGAACACAGCAACTCCAGCTTGGAGAAGGGCTAATTGCACCATAACCTGCCTTCCTTCTCTCTCTTCCGCCCTCTTCTCAGTGAGAGGGCTGGGCTGGATGTCCTGTTGTCCTTTTCAGATCTAAGCATATGATGCTATGACACACTCTTCCATGGGTCTCCTTTAACCTATACTGTCCCTTTAGATTGGTGGTGCATGAGGAAAGAAATGAGGGAATAGCCCAAGAGAGAACGGACTCAAGCCTTGAAATCCCAATCCACTGGCCTCAAATTTTCTGATCTCTCTACCATGTGGAGCTGATCCAATTATGCTTCTGCCACCAAATAGGAGAGTTCAAGAGAGCAACCCAGGGTGAGCTTTTCTGGACAACCGTTTCTGATCCTTAGCTAACTTAATCAAACCACAATTTGGGCTGGCTGTCACTGCCTAATAATAAAAATAGTATAGACCCAAATTCAAATCTTGATTTAAGCATTTACTAGCTCTATGACTCTGGGCAAGTCACTCAACTTCTGTTTCCTGTAATCCACTGGAGAAGGAAATGGCAAACCACTCTAGTATCTTTGTCAAGAAAACTCCATGGACAATAATGGTGTGCTGTGGTCCAGAGGGTCACAAAGTGTCCAATACAACTGAAAAACTGGACAACAACTGCTTTCTGTTAGTGTGGTCCCCTCGTAGCACCTACAACTCTACTCCATGCCCAAGGGAGGGCTGGTGACCCTTGAACCATAGCCTAGGAGAATCCCAAAGAAAATATTGGAAATATTATTTGCATTTGGCCACTTTCTTATAGGAACACAGCGGTCCAGGCTTCTGGATCTGTAATGTTTTCAGGTTGCATTGCTCCAGTGAAGCAATGCTTCTAGAGAGAAGAACTTCCTTTCCTCTATCCCCAGAAAACATTCAGTTCATAGGACCAGCAGCCTTCTCAGAGGGGTGGTCAGCAATAGGATTGCATGTTACAGAGAGGCCAGTGGTACTGAGAACCAAGAAAAGATTTGATTTTAGATTTGGTGGGCATAAGCGACCTTTAAGAGAGCAGTTTCCAGACAGTCGCAGGGAAAGCAGCCAGAATATGAGGTGTGAAGGATTGAGTGGGAGGTGAAGAAGTGAAAGCAGCAAATATAGATTACTTATCAAATTAATAACACTCCTGTCTAGGATGATGTGGAGACATTCGTGCCTCGAGGCATTTAGGTAAGTAAGATTTCATTCAGTAAAATAAGTTAAGATTTCATTTGACTCTGACTCTACCAAAGAATTCCACCCATGTTGTTCAAGCTTTCTAAAGATTTCCATATCCTCGATTCACAAATTGTATAACCAGCAGCAATTTTAGATACTCATATCTCTCCTAACTCCCTCATTTTACAGATGAAGAAATAGACCCAGGGAGGTTACAGGATAATGTCAAATTGACATAACTAGTTAATGGCAGAGTTGGGATTGTCCTATCCCTTCTGATAGTGGTTAATCCAGACTTGAATATGAATTAAAGCAGCAAAAATACTCCCCCTCAAGAAAATTCCCCCAGATTTACTAACTCCTGTCACATGCATATTCAAGCATCATAAATAAATATGAAATATTCTATAGTCATAGAGAATAGCTATGATAAGTCATACTTCCAATGTCTTAAGGAATACTTATGGAGGCAGCTAGGTGCCTCAGTGGATTGAGAGCCAGGCCTAAAGACAGGAGGTCCTGAGTTCAAATCTGGCCTCGGACACTTCCTAGTTGTGTGACCCTGGGCAAGTCACTTAACTCCCATTGCCTAGTCCTTACCGCTCTTCTCCCTTGCAACCAATTCACAATATTGATTGATTCTAAGACTAAAGGCAAGAGTTGGGTTTGGTTTTTTTTTATTCATAAAATCATCAGTTTAGAACTGGAAGGGATTTTGAAGAATATTGAATCCAGTCCTCCCTTTTTACAAATGAGGAAACTAAAGCCCAGTGCAGTTCAGCTAGCTGCTCAGGCTAA
>NW_025377730.1:0-3686 GCF_016433145.1 Gracilinanus agilis
GAGAGAGAGAGAGAGAGAGAGAGAGAGAGAGAGAGAGAGAATGTTTTATAGTGGCATATCATAAATTTCTCTTCTGAGCCCTGTGATAGTTACTGTATTTTTTCCAGTACTGTAAGGAAAGATTCATTATTACATTTAAAGGGGAAATAAAGTTGGGGGAAAAAAACCCTCCTATTTATCAGACATAGTTTCTGCTAATAGTTTGAGATTAGCTTTTATCAAGGATAAATGTAAAATCCTAAAATTTCAGTTTTAAAATCAGCCATAAAAAGCCCATGTAGATATCTTCTTAGATGAGACCGCATGGTAATGGGACAAATACTGGGCTCAGAGTTGTGAGAGATCTGATTTCAATCCTACTTCTAAAACTTCTTGTGTGGCTTTGAACAAAGCCTTGATCTCTCTGAGTTTCTGCTCTCCCATCTGCAAAATAGAGATGATGAAGCTTTCAGTACCCCCTCATAGGACTGTTGGAATGGTCCAGTAGTATATGAGTGTCACAAAGTGCTTTATGAACCTTAAAGCACAACATAGATTTCTTTTAGGGGATTGTCGTTGATCCTAACCTCTGCAGATTAGCAGGGAGATATGACTGCCTGTCACAGAGTAATAATATCCCAGTAAATCCTCTTGGTGGATGGGCTCAGCCAGGTAACTGTCAGTGAGTTGGGGGGATGTATAGTATACTCCAAGTGTGTGAAGACTTCTCCTGGAAGAATGAGTAGATGAGAAAAGTTTGTTCTGTTGGCCCCGAGGCCAGCAGAAACAGGCACCGACGAGTGCTTAGAGCTTGTTCAGATGCCAAAGTCCTCCATCCATTCCATCTGGACCATCTCCAGTCCTCCTGACATTTGTCCTGCCACTGGACTTGTGATTATGGAATAGACAGTGAGGTTGACGGCTTTGTGCATCCCTGCCTCACTTCGGTTTAATTCACACGTAAGCCATCACCCCTCTATGTCATTGGTCCTCTTTGGAAAATGAAGGATGTACAACATCATGTCCCTGAGAAGGGAGGTGAGCAGCTGTATTCAGATCACCTCTGATCGTAGGATCTTCTCACCCGGAGGCCACGAATGTTGAAAGTGCGGAGTGTGTCCAGAAGAAAGCAATGAGGAAAACGAGACAACTTAAACCCAGGTTCCATGGGAGGAGTTCATAAACTCATCAGCAATGGAGGCGGCTGGTCATCCAGACCAAACATCCTTAATTTGCAGATGAGGAAAGTGACCTACCCAAAGTCATACCAACAGTTAAGAGTTAGAGCTGAACTGAGTTCCTCGGACTCCCCATCCATGATTCTTGACTTTGAAGAAGAAATCAATAATGCTTAAATTAGAAAGCAACTAGATTTGGATTTAAGTCCTATGTCTAACATATTAGCTGTGCGGCCATGGGCTGATCACTTAGGCAACTCTCTGAAGCCTACAAGTTATAGACAAGATGTTGAACTGCAAAGGTGGAAGAAGTTTTCACACATGGAATCCTCTGGCTTTCATAGTGAGGAAATCCTAGGTCCAATTTCCATTTGTCTTTTCCTGCAAAAAAAACAAACAAAAAAAACAACACTCCCTCCTCCTCCAAAAAAAATTCTTTAGGCCTTTCACTATTGATTAAGGTTATTTATAAAATTCCCTGGTATCACAAATTATAATTTTATTATTAAAATTGATTTTATAGTCTTGAATACTATTTTCCTTAAATAACAAACATTTGTTTTTCAAATCATTATGGGAATAAAACTAGCACATGAGATTTTGATTTGTTCTCGTGGAAATGAACAATTCTTAGGAGGCTAAGGAACCAAACTTTGCTGAGTAGACACATTTGTAGGGATTGACAAGTGACCTGTGACACTTGCCATAGTGGATAGGGAAACTTGATCATTGGGACATAATTTTTGACAAAACATTTATGATTTATGTCCCCTACTAGGTGATGCTGTGGATAGAGCTTTGGGCTTGGAGTCATAAAGACCTGAGTGCAAATCCAGCCTCAGACAGTTACTAGCTGGGTTATCCTCGGCAAATCACTTAATTTCTATGACTCAGTTTCCTCATCTACAAAATGGGAATAATAATAATAGTGTCTACATCACAGGGTTGTTTTGAGGATCAAATGAAATGATATCTTGTAAAGTATTCAACAATGTCTGACATAGAATAAGTATTAATATAAATGCATTTTCCCTCCCCTTTTCTTTCCCCCGAACTGAAATTTAAATCGAAATATTTAAATAAATCAAGATGTTAACATCCTAAATAATAAGGAATACCTCATTTCCAGAGTAGCTTTTCTTCTGAATTGCATTTTCATGAAAAATTACATTAGATAAGGATGGCATTGATACAGGACTTTATAATTATAAAATCTCATTTGATCCTTATTGTAATCATGATCTAAATATTATTATCTTCTTCCTATAAAAGAGGTAGCCAGGTATCAGATGGGTCAAGGGACTTGCACAAGGTCACACAGCATTACCAAGTGGAAGGTCCATTGTTCAAGCTGAGATCTTCAAGCTCAGTGTTCTTTGGACAATTCCTCTACAAAATAGTTTAAAGTCTTGGAAAATACCTGTCAAAGAGATAACATTTTTCAAGTGCAGAAGACTGAAACTGAGAGAAGCAGAAGGAGAGAAGTAGAAGAAATAACTTTTTTTTAATGTCATTTTTCAATAAGCATTAAATATACTCAAGGTCTTTCATTTGCTTAGAGGAAATTCCATTTTTTGCTTTTACCAATCAACCTTTACTTTCACTATACCCACTGCTTCTGCCTCCATCCTGCAACTTAGCAGACCTAATTAAGTATCTGAATCTTTTTTTTTTCCTTTGCATTATTACCAGAACTCACCCAACATTTGGCACCGGCATCTGAAGTGACCTCTTGTTATCCTTAGAAACAGGTATTTAGAATCCTTAGTAGATTGAGTGATAAATTTCCTAGTGGAGATGTATGCACTCTTTGTTACTCTGTAGGATGCGCTGCCCTTTTGCATTCCTAAGTTATGTCTTTTTTTCTAAATTATAAATATTCAAAATAAAACACATGTAAAATAAAAAATAAAAAAATAAAATAAAATAATAAATTATAAAGACCTGTCAGTTAAAGATTTCCTCAAGAAAAAATAACACTAATCAATTAAAAGCATTTCTAAGGATCTTCCATGTATAAGAGCTGTTTGCAACCAATGAGTCACCATTTGGGGGATTCAGACATTGAGTGGAGGGCACAAAGAGAGACTCCCTTTGCCCACACGGGCAGCTTGACTTACCTTTCAGTGCCACCAGAGTCCAAAAGGGAACTATTAGAAGATTTTTGGAGCAGTTCCAGCTTTCATTGCTACTAAGCCACCATCTTGGTTCTATCTCCAAAAGGGAACTCTTAGAAATCGAGTCATGGGGGACAGCTAGGTGGCTTAATGGTTTGAGAGCTAGACCTAGAGACAAGAAGTCCTAGGTTCAAATCTGACCTCAGATACTTCCTAGCTGTGTGATCTTGGGTAAGTCACTTAATCCCCATTGCCTAGCCCTTACTATTTCTGCCTTGGAGCCAATGCAGAGATGATCCTAAGATCCTAAGATGTATGGGTTTAAAGAGAAAGGAAGGAAGGAAGGAAGGAAGGAAGGAAGGAAGGAAGGAAGGAAGGAAGGAAGGAAGGAAGGAAGGAAGGGAGAGAGAGA
>NW_025377731.1:0-1540 GCF_016433145.1 Gracilinanus agilis
AGAGAAAGAAAAAAAAATCCCCTCTCGGTCTGAAATGGCAAGGTGGGATTTTGGATGAAGAGGCCCCCACTCTGCATCATTAATCTTATGTGATCCCCATCCTCTAGCTAGCTTGCTCATTCTGCCTTTCTCACTCATTCCTGCCAACATTTTTCTCTTCTCTTGCTCTGAAATACACCAGTGCAATGAGTCTTTCCAGCACCAGGGCACAGATTAGGACGCCCCAAGCTCAAATGAACAGTAGCTACAGCCAAGGCCCTCCCATCAGGCAGCATCTTGCAGGACCTCACATTAGGTACCTTCTGGAGGTGAATTAGGGGCAGGCCAGGTTTAGGAAGAGATTCTCAGCAGAGGGAAGGAGAAGATGGGGAGGGGGATAGCCAGATTATATTTTGTTTACGGATTTTTTTCCAGTAAGACTCTGCCTGGAACTGACAGTGGCAAATGGCAGACACTTGCTAAAGCGAACAAATCTCCCATAAGGCTCTTCAGACTTCTCTTGAATCAAGCTTGGAAGAGAAAAAGGGAAAAAACATTCTTTGACTAGGCAGAGAAAGATAGAATCTACAAGTTGGAAGGAATTTCAGAGGTCACCTAGTAAAGTACATATTTGAAGGTACTCCCTCTACCCGAAGAAGTGATTATTTGGCCTCCATTTGAAGACATCCAGTGACAAAGGAAACCACCTTCTCCTGTACAGACTATCCCAATTTTGTCTAGCTCTAATTAGGAAGTGTCCTCACCTTTATATAAAACTGAAATTTGTCCCTCTGCAATTTAAATCCCGTTTAATAAATTTAATGTAACATCTATTGAGCACCTATTATGTGTAGGGTACTATGCTAGGTAAGCTCTTGGGAGATACAGAATTTAGATGAATAGATGAATGAAAAGGCATTTATTCAGTTCTTATTATGTACCAGGCATAGGATAGAAGTGAAACTGAAAACTGGAATAAGTCACAAACATGTCAAAATATAAAATATTGCATAATAAGTGCATCAGAGTTTGAAAAGCCAAATGCTATAGAAGACCCAAGGGGAAAAGTCATTATCAACATGGTGGTGTAAGAAAAGGCAGAAATATTTGAATTGGTCTTTAAAGAAAGGACAAGAATTCAATATCCAAAGGCATCCATATATTCCAGGCACAAAAAAAGCGTGAGCAAGAAAATAAAGGCAAAAAAAGTGTAGGAAATGTTGAAGAAACAGTGAGTAGTTTTTTCTTTACTGCCATGAAAAGTATGAGGAGAAGAAGAATACAAAATAAGGCTATGGTAAAGTGGCACTGATTTTAAAGGACCTTGAATGCTAAGGAAAGTTCTCTTAAAATTGATTCAGTAGATACTAGAGAGCCATTGAAGTGAGCAGAAGGTAGCCAGGTTGTTTTATAAAAATGGCTACTGTGTCAGATATAAAGAGTAAAAATGATAAGGCTTCACCACAGAATTAGCCTCAAGAAACATTCTAATGTACCTACTGTGTGCAGGGTAGTCTGCTAGGTGATCTCGGGACAGGGAGGATTGTAGAGAATTTAGAGG
>NW_025377732.1:0-6051 GCF_016433145.1 Gracilinanus agilis
TATATATATATATATATATATATATATATATATATATATATATACATACATACATTTGATCCTCACAGCAATCCTTCAATTGGATGGCATTATCTGTTTTACAGATGAGGAAAGTGAAACTAAGATAAATTCTGATTTGTTAGTGTTCACAGTGCTAGTAAATGTCAGATATAGTATGTGAATCCAGGTTCAAGTCTAGTGATCTTTTGACAACAACACATTATCTTAAGGGCAAGTCAGTCCTATAATTGGTTTCCTCATCTATAAAATGGGTAATAGTCATATCTGCAGCATATGCTACAGGAGGTTATTATGAAAATAAAAGGAAAAATGTGTATTAAGCATTTTTCGAGCCTTTTTATTTTGAACAAATTCCAGTGTTTGTGTTTAATCAGTGGTACCTATGGGAAAATGAATCCCAAATTCCAAATAACTCTACCAGAAACTTTTTTTAAAAATAGCTTTGTAAGGATAATACTCTTAAGAGTTGGAATTTGTTCTGTTAATTGAATTTTTTTAAAAAAATCTCCTTTTTCAACACCACTTTAATTCTGTTCCCCAAATTTTATATATTACATATTGTGTCACAATGATTTGACATAAACTAACAATTCTAAACACTACTGGTATTAATATATAGCTGCTAGATGGCACAATGGATAAAGTGCCAGTCTAGGATCAGGAAGTTCTGAGTTCACATCTGCTTTCTTACTAGTTATGCAATCCTGGGAAAGTTATTCAATCTTTGCCTCAGTTTCTTTATCTGTAAAATGGGGATAATAATAGCATTTACCTTGCTGGGCTGCTGTAAGGGTTAAATGAGTTTAAATTGTAAATTGCTTTAGCACAGTACCTGCAATACAACAGTACAATTCAAATATCAGCATACATATGTGTGACTGCGTGAGTATGTATATACATATGTTTGTGTGGCTACAAAATTGAAGAACTGAATTTTTTATTATGCCACTAAAACCAATACTTTTAGATATCTCTTCATATTGTTCTTGAAAGTAATCATCATGGAAAACTTTTGTTTGTTTGTTTCAATGAGGCTACCATTTTTCAAAACCTTTCTGGAATTCCTTTTTAAATTTACTCTTATTACTTGTTGCACCTTTTAAATTGGAATTAACTCACCTTGGCCTTCCATATTATTCATGAAAATTGGCTCTGAATTACTATTGGCTGTTCCCCCAAATCAAATCAACTCTGAGATAGCAATGATCTGTCACCACTTAGGGTATTCAAAAGGACATGCCACTGACCCTGAAGCCAATCCCCAAAGAGGCATTCCAAAAATGCTTTGAGCAATGGCAGCATTGTTGGAATAAGTGTTTAGCCTGCCAAGGTAACATTTGTTAACTTGAATAGGGATGGTATTCATTTGAAGGTATAAGTTCTGGAACATTTGTCAAAAAATCACTTGCCTTACTTTATAGTCATACTCTATGCAATGATCACTTCTTAGATTATTCCAGATCAAGCTGGATGGAATATATTACAACAATATTAGGCATTATCATCAGGTTAGCTTTAATTATTTTGATAAAACACATACCCACATTTGAATATCCCCATGCAATAGAGTATGTTGGAAAAGACTGTTAGTAACCAAAACATGAAATCAATATGCCATATCAACATTAAAATGTGTCAATACAGGTGACTTAAAAGGGAATATGTTTGTATGTTGTTAAGAAAGAATTGTTACGCATTTTTTTTAAAAAACAGATCCACACTGTATCCGCATGATACTCCTCAGTGTTTCCAACAACAGCTTTCCTGTCACACAAATCTCAAAGGATTTAGATTAAAATTGAACATTACATGAATAAAATAATTATTTGTTTGGTCTTTCAGGTAGGGTAGGTTAAAAAGTCTAAAATTCAAATAAATTTTTCCCATGAGTAACATATGTAATTATGCCTTTATGGTGCTAATAGTAGTATGTATCTAAAAGAAATGGTAATAAGTTCTCTGGTATGATAAGGGTTTGGTCCTTCAGGTAACCAATCCATTCAGGGCTCTGAAGGAGGCAACATGAGGGTCTCAAGTAAAATTACTCTTTTCTACCTGCCTTCACCTCTTTAGGCGTCGTTCTCCCTCCCCACAATGTTCTCCACCCTTCCTATATCATCCTAAAATCTGAGACAAAATTGTTAGAAAACTTTTCTAATAAAGCCAGTTTCATTCCATAATCATTTGACTATCCTGTGGCTCTTATTCACTCATAATTTTCTATATACCAATATTTTATAAGTATTTTTAAAGTAGTTGTACATGGGTTTCTTTAATCTCCCTACCCAGACTGTAGAGTTGCAAATGTAAAGAAAGAAAGCTTTGATTTCTTCAGAATTCTTCCTAAGTCTTTAGCTCAGCATTCAATATCCAAAAAATTGGCTTCACTAATTTTTCTATTTAAGCCACTATCATTATTATCCATGGTATTTTATAAACTATATTAGCTAACATCTTCCCTCTATTCAGGTGAAGGATGGATTGGTGCCTTCGATTTTGTTCTAGTTCTGTACCTCCTTTAAAATATTTTGAAGTTCATTTAATATAGGTGAATATATTACTACCAGTAGATATTCGGGGGGGGGGGGAATAAAATGCATGCCTCCACTAAGTTAGATTCTAGAAAGTTGAGGAAATTTCTTTACATTAAAATAAGATTATGACATGGGTTTTAAAATGCATGGTAGACAGCTCAAACAACTTTATTTCTGGCTTTGTGCATTTATTACATTTTGAATAGCACTTCACATAGAAATACCGATCCTTACGCTATCTCGCCAGCTCTTGAATATACTTTTCCATACTTGTCAAAGAGAACAAAAGGTGGAAATACTGTCTGGAAGTTCTAGGAGGGAAAGAAAAAGAGAAAATGATTTAAAGAAGTGAAGCATATTTCTGTTGTCTAATTTTGTTTAGACTACAACGAAGAGGCACAAACATCCAAACCAATTTCTTTTTCAAAATTGAAATCCTGCTGGCTAATATTTCAATATCAGAAAGTAATTGGCAAGTTAATAATCCATATATTAATTCAATAAAAATTAATAACCCTACAAAGTGCAAGGTACTGTGCTAAATTTTGTGATGATTCAAACATGTAGGAAACAGGGGTTTTCCACTCAAAGGACATACAATCAATCAGAATAGGCAAAAACAATAATTAAGACATAGATAGGACCATTCGTATCACGTATATTTGTAGGTGTTCTGGGATATCCTGATTTTATTCATTTAATTTACTTAGAAGTATTATGATAAAGAATGCTTTGAAAACATTGTTCTTTGTGAAATTTTCCTTTGTGTCGAGAAATAGTGTAGCTGAGTACATAGTCAGTTCTGAAGTCAGGAAATCTGGGGTTCAAGCCCTGCCTTTGACTAATGGCTACATGACTCCAAGGCAGGTGATTTAATGTCTTAAGCAATTCTCTAACTCTGGAAATTGCAGAGAAGTTGCTAACTTGGTAGAAAGTTGGTAGAAAGTTTCCTCACCTGAGATTTACCTAGGACAATGAAATTACAGATCCTGTCATAATCTTAGTTATGAAGAGGCTTTAGATATAGCTGATTTTTTTTTAATGTAGGAATACCTTGGAAATGACTTTAGTCTCAACTATTGAAACCCTAATTGTTAAAAAAGGATACTCAAAGTATGTTACAGCACTGCACCCCCTAACATTTGGGGCCAGTTCCATGATTTTTTCTGTACAGGAAATTGCCTGTGTGAAAATTCCCTTGTTGCTGACCATTAGTTTTCATCTAACTTAGATTGCTATTTGGTGGTGCTAGGAGATACAGGCATATATTCCACTTTTTTATTAGAGGTTGGTAGGACTTGTACCCAGGTCTTTCTGTGGTTAATACAAACCCTATATTTAATGAATTATTCTGCTTCTCACCCACTAATATACAAAATAATAATATTTAACTTAATCAGTGTAAAAATGAAAGGAATTTTCATTTTTTTTAAACCCTTAAAATACAAAACTATGTATTGGTTCCAAGGCAGAAGAGTAGTAAGGGCTAGGCAATGAGGGTTAAGGGACTTGCCCAGGGTCACACAAACAGATTTGAACTCAGAACCTCCTGTCTCTAGGCCTGGCTCTCAATCCACTGAGTAGCCCAGCTGCTCCCAAGGAATTTTCATTTTAAAATACCCATTCTCATGGACCTGCTATTTCCTTTTAAGAGCATAAAAGTACTTTCACATTTAGACCTTTAAAATGAAGTTAAGCATGATCTTTATTCCTGAAAAAAATATCCCCAAAATATGATGGTAGAGAAGAATGAATGGTAGTATGATATATTTCTATAGAAAATTAGCTCTGTTGTTTAGTTTCATGCTTATGCTCTAATCTGTAGATAACTGAGTGAGGAGCTGTCCAGGAATTCCTTACTGTCCTTGATACTGTTGGCTTTTTCAGTCTAAATACCTACTTTCTTGCCCAGGGAAAACACCACTCTCCCATTGTGAATCAATCTGATTGGTATTTGATATGAGAAGAGGGAGATATGATGGTAGGGCTGCTTCGGTTTCAGGAGAACTAGTGTTAAAAATTTGATTCTCATAGAAATGCAGGCTGTCGTGACATGATGATGTGTGTTCACTAGTGGCAATGAAACAATCTGTACCATGTTTGCATTGTCTTGCTCATAAATAGAATTCTGTCTCTCTTTTTTTGGCAAAAGAAAACAGCTTTTCTGAAAAATAACTTCATCAGGAGGAAAAAAAAAACTGGAAATGGTAAATCTAAATACAGCTGAAGCCCTCATTTGCCAGAGCAGACAGCTTTTACTATTAGGATGCCCAGCCAAACACAAATAATCCACTGCCAAAATGAGTTCCTTGGGACAATTTAGGAGTCTTTTGAAGTGAACGGCTTTTTGAGCTGGAATGAAGCCCAGGTTCATTTTCAAACCCAAGTCCAAATGACAATGAGTAAATTTCCTGTGCCCCTCACCCCTTTAGTGTAAGATTACTGGCAGCACTGTTTATCTAGTTATTTAAAGCTTTTTCACCAGTTACTCAGAACTGAGCATTTAAATAATTGGCTATGAGGTAGAAAGAGAGAAGGGTTAGTTCTCTTTGACCATATCTTGATAAAACTTCCCAGACCAATGGGATAAGATAAAATTTACCTTATATATTCATTATAAATACAAATATGTGTTTTTGGGTTTTAAAAATTTGACTTTCCTTTAAGACAAAAAAATAAGAGTCCTCTGGCCAGATTTATTATTTTAATTAAAAAATTCCAAACAATCTCTGAGATCTCAACAAAGGATTTGAACTTTGGGATATTCAATCAATCAATTAAACAAGTGCTTATTAGGTTTATTAAGGGCTTGCTATGTGCCAGGAACAATTCTGAGCACTGGAGACATAAAGAAAAAACTAAAATAGTTCTTGTCTTCAAGGACATTACACAGTTTGGAAAAAATCAAAATATTCTCACCGGGGTTGAAGTATTTCCTTAGATAAATCTGACTTTATACCTGAGCAGAATCTCTCTACTAAAACTATCTCCCAGATAAGTTTCTAAAATAGTCAGCACTTCATTAGCATCAGGGATTCTTAACCTAGAGTCCATGAACTTTAAAAAAATAAATCATTATTTTCTGTCTTAGTATCAATATTATATATTGGCTCTAAGGCAGAAGAGCAGTAAGGGTTGGACAAAGGGGATTAAGGACTTGCCCAAGGTCACACAGCTGGATAATGGTTGAAGCCACCTCTGAACTTAGGACCTCCCTTCTCTGACTCTATCCATTAAGTCACCTGTCTCTGCCCCCTTACTCCCATGAACTTATTTTTAAAAAACATTTTGATAATATAATTTATTTTCTTTGTAGTTCTATGTATTTTATTGTATGAATTTAAAAGTAATACTCTGAGATTTCACCAATCTGCCAAAGGTATTTGATTTGTGACTCAAAAAATGTTCTCTCTCTCTCTCTCTCTCTCTCTCTCTCTCTCTATATATATATATATATATATATATATATATATATATATATATATATATATATATA
>NW_025377733.1:0-5553 GCF_016433145.1 Gracilinanus agilis
GGGGGGGTTGAAGGGGAAAGGTGGAGCATGAATAATGTAACCATGTTAAAAATGAATATTAATAAATGTTAAAAAAAAAGAAATGTAGGATTTGTTCAACATTAAGAAAACTATAAATGAAATAGAATATTTAAAAAATGGAAAACAATATGAATTACACAACAGCTGCAGAAAAAAGGGTTGGACAAAATAACAAATTATGTTATAAACACTAAAAAAATAGGGAGAAATATTTTCATTAATATGGTGAACACTTTCTATCTAAAGCCAAGACCTAGCATAAACTATAGCAGAGAAATAATACAGGCCCTTAGGTAATCCACTGTCACCACTATTATTTAACATACTTCTAGAAAGTTAGATTGCAATAAGAAAAAATGAAGAAATTGAGGCAAGTATAGGCAAAGAAACAAAATAATCATTGCTTATAGATGATAATGATGGTCTCTATCAGTGGTATCAAACTCAAATAGAAATGAGTCTCACATTCAGTGTTATGCTAATTAAAAATTGCCAAAAAATTAAAATAAATTTATTAGGGTGGGTGGGGCTGGAAGAACAAAAGTTCAAGAATATAAAGAGAATTAATGAAAAAAAAAAAGGAAAGGAAAGTGGTCTTGTCATACCAGATCTAGCTGTATTATAAAGCAGTAACCATCAAAACAATCTGGAACTGGCTAAGAAATAGAGTGGTAGATCTGTGGAATAGATTAGATACATGGTAATCCAGAGTCTGAAAAAACCCAAAGATTCAAGCTTTTGAGATAAGAACTCACTATTTGCTAATAACTGCTAGGAAAACTAGAAAACAGGCTATAACTAGGTATAGCCCAACATCTCATATCATACACTAAGATAAGGTCAAAACAGGTCCATGATTTAGACATAAAGAATGATACCATAAGCAAATTATGGGAGCATGTTTACCTGTCAGATATACGGAAGGGAAGAACTTGATCAAATATGAGATAACATTATAAAATGAATAATCTTGATTATTAAAATTTTAAGTTTTTGCACAAACAAAAGCAATGCAGCCATGATTAGAAGAAAATAGAAAGCTGGAGAAAAGTTTTTTATAGTAAATGTCTCTGATAAAAAACTCATTTCTCAAATTTAGAAAACTAAGTCAAATTTATAAGACTACAATTCATTCCCCAAATAATTAAGTGAGCAAAGGATACAATTGGGTAATTTTCAGAGAAGAAATCAGAAGTTTTCTACAGTCATATGAAAAAATGTTCTATATTACTACTGATTAGAGAAATGCAAATTAAAACTCTGAGTTACCACCTCATACTTCTCAGATCAGCTAATATGACAGAAAAAGAAAACAACAAATATTGGAGTGAATTTGGGAAAACTGGAACACTAATAACTATTGGTGGAGTTGTGAACTGATCCAGCCATTCCGGAGAGCAATTTGGAACCATGTCCAAACGACTATAAATTTATGCATACTTTGACCCAGTAATATCACTACTAGGTCTGTATCCCACAGAGATAAAAAAAAAATGGAAAAGGACTTATTTGTTTGAAGATATTTATAGCAGTTCTTTTTGTAGTGGCAAAGAATTAAGAATTGAGGGCATGTTCATCAACTGGGGAATGATTGAACAAAAATTGTGGTGATTATAATGGAAATACTATTGTGTTATAAAAAAATGATAAGCAGGATGCTTCTTTATTTGTAAAAGGGGGATAATAATAGCACCTACTTCCCAGAGTTGTTGTGAAGACCAAATGAAATAATAAAGCATCATATAAATGTTAGCTATTATTAATCCCTGCTGCTGGGTAAGGCTGAAATAATTACTTGAATCTAGAAGTTGTGAACTGCAAAGCTAAAGTCCACACTAAGTTTGGCACAAATACGATAATTGCTTGAGAGCAGAAGTCTACCAGACTACTTAGGAAAGAAAAACCAGGTTAGGTTAAAAAATGAAATTAAATTGAGCAGGTCAAAGCTTTTGTGTTGGTCAGTATTAGGATTTGGCTTAGTAAATGGTGGCTGCACTTTCTAATCTGGATAAGATTGGAAAACTCAGTCTCAAAGAAAAAACAACAACAAAATATAAAAAGGACTATCTTGGGAGGTAGTGTTTTTCCCCATTCACTGGAGAGTCTCAAAGAAAAACTGGACAACTTCTTGTCAGGTATATTGTACAGGGCATTCCTGTTTAGATAAAGGTTAAACTAAGTGGCCTCTTGGGCCCTTGTGACTCATGCCTGGAATCATGCTCAAAAGAAATATATCTGATAAAAGTAGAGGAGAACTCTATTGTGATGGAATAAAATAGCATTTATAAAACATTTACTAAGTGCCAAGAACTGCCAGAAACTCTGAGGGTAGGAGGGAAAAAAAAGGCAAAGGCAGTCCTTGCTCTCAAGAACTCACACATTAAGGAGAGACAACACATTTAAGAGGGCCAAACTTCCAAAAAGATGGAAAGACCATGTGGTCATGGGATTATGATTTAGGGCTAGAAGAGACTTCAGGTGTCAACAAGTACAACTCACATTTTAGAGAAGTGAAGCACAAAAAAGTTAAATGACTTGTCCAGAGCCACCCAGTTACTAAGTGAGGGGGGCAAGATTTAAATTCAGGTCTTCCTGGCTCTAGGCTGGGTGCTCTAACCACTGTGCAAGCTATCTATCTTTAGGCTCTGAAGGGCAAAGCAACAGGGTAGATGGTTAAAGCCCAGTGGACTTTGGAAAGCAATAGGGCAGATGGCCCCTGAGCAATGACTGTTGGGGGGAAAAAGTAGTAGACCCAAGCATTAGAGTCAATAATGGTTCAAAGTACCTCAAGAAGAGGTAGGGAAGAGGCGATCAGCATCCAAATGAATGGAGTTGGTAGGAATGAAGGGTAAGGGGAAGGAAAGAAGAAAGAAGGCACAAAAAGGGTTTTCCCAAAGGCTGCTCCTGCTAGGTCCTTGGGGACTGCTGGGGCAGGGGAGGGGAAAATCACCAGTTACCTATGGCAAGATCAGATGTCTTCCTCTGGCATATTAAAAACAAACAAACAAAAAAACCAACAACAACAACTACTACTACTACAATGACTAAAAAAACAAACAAAACAAAAATGTGGAAATCCAAATGAGAAATCTTAAAGGAGAGTGTGTTTGGTGAGTATAAAAGGTTAAAAAAAGGGGGAGGGGGGCAGAATTGATATAATTATGGGAATATACTACAAACTAGTCAAATGGAAGAAATGAATAGTGAATTTCTGATATACATCATAAAACTAGCACATAGGAAAGATAAAATTTTGATGTGGGGCTCTAAACAATCTGAAAATCAATCAGCTGAAGTTTTCTATTAAAAAAACTATTATTTCTTTACTTTCTTCTAATAGTTTATTCTTTCAGAAAGAAGAAATAATTAAAGAATTGTTGTTCTAGATGTAATTCTGACCAACAAGGCTGTCCAAGTGAAAATGACAACTATATAAAAAATTATCAGATCATCTTCAATATGATGACAGATAAGAAAGGGGACCTTTTTGCATGGTCAAACTGATCAAGGTCTGTAGTTTCACTGGTGTCTTTGGTGCCAAGAAACTACCAAATCAGATTAGCAATTCATCTGTAATTTAAAATAATCTCAAATAGTTGCCTATTTGAAAGGCTGAGACACGAAGGATTAAGTGACTTGCCCAAAAGTCAATCCATGTCAGAAACAGAATTTGGAACATAGGTCATGCTGATTCTAAGACTCACCCACTACACCATATCTATCAAAAAACCTAGACATTTTTAGGAAAGCACATTTCAAAAAATCAGAGCAAAGATAATCTTAGATGAAATAACAAAAAAGAAATAGGCTTTAAGAAAGGAGGAATTTGCCCAGAACAAAATTCTAACATTACAGTCAAAAATGATAATTAAGAAGAAAAAGTAGATGTACCTTTCACAAGAAATTTTCTGCAAGTTCAGATTTTAAAAGAACATGTACAAAATTGCCAGTAGGGATATAGTACTAAGAGAAAATACAAAACAATAGGCTATCTAGGAATAGCATTCAGAAAGGCAAGGGGGAAGGATATTAGATATGAGGTGAAATGCATTCTGGATTTGGACAAATTATTTCCTCTTGAGCTTCAATTTGTAAAATGGAGATACATTCCTGCATTATCTGTAACAGAGAGTGGTTGTACAGAAGGTGTTTTGTAAACCAACAAACTTTTCTTAAGTGTTTAGAATGAATTGAGTGAGATTAATGAAAGGTATTAGGACATATAAAAGCTTTCATGGTTATGATTAGACAAAGAACAAGTAATGGCTGTTTGTTCTTTGGAGTAGATGGTATAGATAAGCATATAATAGAAAATGAAACTGCTCATATTAAGACCTACTATGTGCCAGGCACTGTTCTAAGGGCTGGAAAAATAAACAAAAGGGCAAAAGACAGTATCATTCCCTAAAGGAACTCACAACTCCCAATATCTTCTGCTTTGGCACCACACCCTAAGAAAAACTGACTTGTTATTATACTTATAACTGACTTGTTCCATCTAGCTGACTTGTACCTGAAATCTTCTATATATGCCATCTTCCCCTTTAGAATGTTAATTCCTTGAGAGTAGGGACTGGTTTACTTTTCTATTTCTATCCTCATGTTTTAGCACAGTACTTTGCATATAAACACTTTTTAAAGGGTTTTTATTCATTCAGTCATTATTCATTGCCAATATAACAAATATGTTTAATAATATGGGCCTTGATATCAGATGGTTATCTCTAAAACACTGCACAATTTTCCAGCCCACTTTGTTCCTCCTACTCAATTTCATACCCAATTCATTGTCTTTGGGCTAATGTTCATCAGAAAGAACAGAAATTTTGATTTCTTTGATAAGGAAGATGCTAAAGTCATTAAAGGACTAGCATCCAAGGGCTAATTTGGTGGGCCACAGCAACTCATTACATTAGTATATATATTACTCACTCAATCAGTGTTGCTGACCATCGGAATGGTATAGTGGAAAGAACTTGGGCCTTGGAGACAGACTCAAGTTTGAAGACTATCTTTGAACATTTGTTACCCTGTATCTCTCTTTGAGAGACAATTTCTTCACCTATAAAACTGGGATACTTCCTGTTTTGAAAGACCTACATAGCTATGACTGCCTCGATTCTTTCATAGTGTGAGTTGTTGCTATGCTGTGATTCTTATGACCCTTCTGATAGAGACACACAGAAAATCAGCTATTGTCTTTGTCTATAGATATAAAATTCTAAAAAGTGAACACAAGAATGTTCATTTTTTAGAATTTTTATATTTGCTAGTGCTGTCTTTTCTCTGGAAATAAAAAGAATTGACACTGCTTTCTAGAGAATGTATACATGCACATACACTTTTATATATAGACATATTACTAACTAAGGCTGTCCCTACAATGTTAGTGAAGTACAAGGAGGCAAGGCATTGACCTCCCAACTCTTTCTTTCTATCTATACCTGCACCCATGTTGACAGGTGAAGCTTCTTTTTTAGAAGGGTCCAACCAGGAAGCCACAAGTTTCTATAGTTAACCATGGGGGGATGG
>NW_025377734.1:0-2235 GCF_016433145.1 Gracilinanus agilis
TGTGTATAAGAGACAGTATATATATATATTCTGATATTTATAATTATCAATTTCACAGCCATCACTGAAGTGGAAAAAAGACAAGGATCGCATAGTCCAAGGTATCTTTTGCTTAACATAAATCCATTTATCCAAATTCCAGATGTGAGGTATTAGTCACATGGGCATAAATTCACCCTCCTTTGGGAAGAACCCTTTCTAGGATGTACCTGGGACTTATCTCTGGGCCATCTGGGTGATGCATTGCACTGTGAAGCCATCTACTCTGGATTACTGTAGCTCCATGGATACAACATCCCACCAGAAAAAAAAGAAGAGGTTCAGGCTCTTATTTAGAGTTTAGATCTGCTCAGGGGATCAGATAGAATCAGACTTTCCAAATCTGTGAACTAAGCTTTGTAGAGATTAAATTTATGGTTGGACTAAATATAAGAGAATGTGGTCACCAATTAAAAAATATAGCTCAAGTCAAAATGACTGTTTAGCAGCTTTATTTACAAGAAGAGAGGAAGAGTGAAAGAGAAATGTGAAAGAGGGCAGAGAAAAATATCTAACCTAGCACACTACATATTTGCCCTGGCGCCTGGCTCAAACCAGGCATGGCTAATTGGCCCTCAGTTGGAGGATCCTCAACCAGAGGGCCCAATGGTGAATACCCACTCAGCCTCCTCCAAAATGGGAAGACCTCTCAGGAAACTATCTCTCCAGAAGCCAGGAAAGGAGTCAGCTTTTCATTCACCCAAACAGTGGCTCCAAAAGAAGATAATCCAAGAGCAGTCTTAACAGAGTCCCTGGTCCTCCACACCCCAGATTCAATCCAAAGACTTCCTTGACAGGAAGTTTTGGCCTCTTTTAAAGGCCTTAACATACCTTCCTGACCCTTCCTCCACTTTATGGAGACCAATTGCAGTCTTTAAATTTGCTTAGCACTGCCGAGGAGGGCAGGGTGCAGTCAGTCACTCCTGGAGGTGCAAACCACTTTAGTAAGTGGTTTGTGGACTTCCCATACTTAACATTAAGCATGGATGTCTTCACTTTTTGATTAAATTTACAAATAAGAAGGGGAGAGTTAATCCTATCTTTGCAATCTTCCCTGTGATCCTTTGGGAGATTAGCCTCCCCAATGAATCATTTAACATTATCTTATACCTCTAAAGCTCTTAAAGTATGAACTACAGGTTCATACTTCTAAAGGGAAATCAAAATAGAGGTAAGAGGGAAATAGGAGAGAGAGAGAGAGAGAGAGAGAGAGAGAGAGAGAGAGAGAGAGAGAGAGAGAGCACAAAACCAATGTTTTCTAGGTACACTGACAAAAAACTAATTGGGGGCAGTCCCCTTTGGCATAAAAGTTTACATTCAGAATAAATGTGACCAACCCCCAATTGCGTCCCAAAATTCATTCTAGATTCTTCTGAAGCAGTGGAGGTTTATGGCACTTTCTCCAAACAGTGAATTCACTTTCTTGATTCAAAGAGTTAGCAAACTTTTCCTGAAATTTTTTCAAAAAAAATCTTGGGATAGTTGACTTCTGGTTAAGATGGCGACAGAGTAAGGAGCAGCTGCTCAATCTCTCCTAACCGAAGCATACAGGACTCCTCAAGGGGACATAAAAAACGAATCCAGACAAACAAAGGGACCCCACAACAGGGCACAGCATTGTAGGTACGTGGAATCGGCGCATTTCCACGCTATAAAGGGGTGAAACAACTCTCACTAAAAAGTGAGAGGAAGAAGCCCCTCCCCCACCCCCACACCACGTACAGCCCAGAGGCCAACACACAAGAGTGAAAGTAGGATTGGGGCACCCAATGAATCACTGGCAGCTCCAGGGCTTGTTCCTGAGAGCAGCAAGAACTGGGACCCCAAGAAGCTAAAGAACGCGCACAGACTTCCCAGAGCGCTGGCGCGGGTGAGGGCAGTGCCCTAGGCACGGACAAAGATCTCGAGTGCAGGGACTTTCCCAAACGTCTGCGCGAGTGAAGACATTGCCCTAGGCGCGGACAAAGATCTCGAGCTCAGGCTTGGACCTTGAGTGGGGACCCAGAGCAGACTTGAACGAGGCTGTGGAAGCAGCGCCCTGAGACTGCTGAAGGAGCCTCGGGCAGAGGGGCAGACCAGGGACAACCAGGAGGCTCGACCCCGAGAACAAGGAGATCTGAGCCCTCTGGAGCCCAGACAGCACAGACAGACCCTGAGTGCGAAGACAAAGCTGAGAAGGGGCGGGGCTAACAATGG
>NW_025377735.1:0-1385 GCF_016433145.1 Gracilinanus agilis
AACTACCAACAATTTGGAAATTGGTCTTGATCAAGGACACATGACAAAACTAGTGGAAATGTGCATCGGCCATGGGTGGGGAGAGTGTGGGGGGCGAAGGGGAAAGGAGGAGCATGAATCATGTAACCATGTTAAAAATGAATATTAATAAATGTTTGAAAAAAAATTTAATAGACATATGTCCCAATGTTATTAATAAAAATAGTTAGCATTTACAAAATGCTTTAAGGTTTGTAAAGCACTTTACAGATACTATCTCATTTTATATTCACACCAACTTTGGGAAGCAGATAGCATTACTTTCTTATGTTACTTCACAAACAACTAAAAATGCAAAATGTCTCTCACATTAATTAACTCCATGTCCCCATTCCAGTTTATAAAAAGCAGAAAAATCTTTTTCCTGTAAGTTATCATTTTTTTTTCATTTTTAGACTTTGAACTTATAAGCTTACACAAACATCAATGTTATGAGCCACATAATTTGTAAACGGTAGGCAATAACACATTTAAGGATAAAACAATTATGCAGAACATTATAGACAGAACACCTCTGTGTTCTGGCAAAGTAGAAGAAAGAGGATGTTGCTACTAGAATTCTTCTCAGTCATAATCAACTGTCATTTCATTCCAAAACATTGGAAGATGGTCAAGTTTTGAAGGGACTTAAATGTTATAACAAATCAGTGTTCTTTTTTCTTTTTCTTTTTTTCTTGTTACGCCTGGTTTATTATTTGATTTAACTGATTAAATTAATGCAGAGTCCAGGTAAGCTTCACTAATAAATGAGGAAACTGAATCCAGGAAAAAGAAGGCTTTCTTTTTACTCTCAAAGGACACAAAGTGGCATTGAAGTTTTTTGGCTCTCATTCAGTACTCTGCATAGTATGCTTTTAGGTTAGGCCACCTAGCAAAAATCTTTCCTGGGTGAGGAAAAGATGGATAGTTAGATGTTGATGTTGATGTTGATGATGATGTGGTGGATGTTGATTACACTAGTGATGTTGATGTTGCTGATGATGGTGATGATAATCTGGAAGATGTTGTTGATAGTGGTGATGATGTTGTTGATGACAATGTTGATGTTGATGTAGATGATGATTTTGTTGATGATATTGGTGATGTTGATGTTGATGATGTTGTTGTTGTTAATGATGATGTTGATTATATTGATGATTGAATTTGGAGTTGGAGGTTTTCCTTCCATTTGAACCTTTCTGACCCTTACCACTATAATGATTAAAATTTTCTTGGAGACTGTCTCCAACCTCTTTCACCCTTATACTGTACTGGTCTTCTCCCCTCCACCTCCCATGTGCTTCTTTATGAAATATAAAATTACCCCATTTTATTTCTTTTCCCATTTCTCTTAGTATTATCCTCTT
>NW_025377736.1:0-1180 GCF_016433145.1 Gracilinanus agilis
GGTAAAAATAAGGGGTTTTGGTCCTTTGGTGGGAAAGGAGGGTGCAATAGTGGATTGAGGTGATAAGGAGAGATATAAGGGAATGTCTGAGTTTAGGGAAATAGAGGACAAGGTAGTATAATGAACGGTAAGGGAGATGATGAGGTAATTAGGGGAGGCAGCTGCAACAGGGAGACCCTCAGACTAGAGACAGAGGTTGCTGGGAAAGAAAGGCTGGACTTTTCCAGGGAAAATGGTATTTCTACAGACACAAAGTTTAGGGCCAGTCAGAAGTGGTTTAAACCTGACTAAAGGGCTTTCTAGTCAGTTTCTCAAGTCCACCAAGAAGGAGTCCTGAGGCTCCTCCCTGTCAATGAAACTGAAGGGTTTCCAGGAGGAAGTATAGAGACAACTACTTCCTCCCAAGATGGATGCCTCCAGCTTCTCTCAGGAAAGTAAAGAGGATAATTCCTTCCCCCCTTTCAACTCTCATTTATCATGGAGCCAATGATTTAGCAAAAGGTTTGAATAGGTAACATGGGGTTTATTCAAGTTTCAGGGTTGATTATCAAGGAGAGAGGAGCTCAGGGCTCCCTAATAGCCGCTAGGGAGAAGCTCAAGGAGGGGGAGGGTCACAGGAATGGCTTGGACTGAGAGAGAGCCTGCTCTCTCTCAGCCAGGGAAGTTTGGCTGCCCTTGAGGTTAGGGAGAGCTCAAACCATGAAGCAAAGGATAGTTTGTTTCAAGGATAAGCCCTACTTGTCTATGGGGAACTAAATCCTCAAAGTCTAATTGCTACAACCCAAAAATCCACCCTTCTCCCAAAGCCCACAGGAAATCAGGAAGGTAATAGGGGAATGCAAGAAGGTCAGGGAAGGTCCAGAGAAGTTAGCTAAGCTCCAAAATGTCAAAGACAAAAGCACAGATTCAAGGCAAGGTTTCAGCTCGAAGGCAGAGCCCAGTTCGCCCCTCCACTCTCCACAAGCTTCTGAGACCAACCGAACTTTGTCAGAGTGCTAAGGCTGGCAACTGCCAGAAGTCTTACAGTTAGGGTGAAAGCCTTGAATGCATCTCTGCATTACACAGAAAATTTGGGAAATTTTGTGTGAAATGATACAAAGTGAAGTGACCAGAACCAGGAGAACAATTTCCATAATAACATCAATATTGTAAAGATAATGAACTTTGAAAGACTTAGTAA
>NW_025377737.1:0-1020 GCF_016433145.1 Gracilinanus agilis
TCTTTCTTTCTTTCTTTCTTTCACTTTCTTTCTTTTCCTTATCTTCTGTCCTAGAATCAATACTAAGTATTGGTTTCAAGGCAGAAGAGCAGTAATGGCTAGGCAGTTGGGGTTAAGTGGCTTGCCCAGGCTCACACTGCTAGGGAGTATCTGACACCAGATGTGAAGCCAGGACTTTCTGTCTCCAAGCCTGGCTCTCTATCCACTGAGCCACCCAGCTGCCCCCTAAGAACTTCATCCTGTGATGGACCATGGGCAGGACGTCCCTCCAAACTGGGCGTGGCCCTCTATGAATGAGAAACAAGCTGGAGGAGAAATGGGGGGTGAAGGTCACTTGTAGAAGTCAGCAGGCACCACCCACCCCTTACTTAACTGGAGGAGGGGGAAGCCCAGCATGAGCCAGGATTGTGTGAAGAAGCAAAGGGAGTCTGGGACACTGGCCTCAGCCAAGAAGGCCAGAACTTAGCTGCAAGAGGCATAGCACAGACAAGTGGGCTTCTCCTGGATGGGGTCTGCCACCAGAGATTAGTGTGTATTGAGCAACTTGCATCCTGGAAAGTTGCCCAGGAGGTTCAGGAATCTGGGCAGTCACCAGTCAGCATGTATAGGAGGGAAGATTTGATCCCACATCTTCCTGGCTCGGACGCCAGCATTCTAGCTACCATATTTATTGCTAGCCATCTATCTTGAACACATTATTGTGAGGAAGCAGAGTAGATGGAATGGAGACAGATTTGAATTTAGGAAGTCCTGCATTCAAATTCTACCTCAGAAATGACTTAGACTAGCTGTGTGATGGTAGACAAGTCACTTAACCTCAGTTTCCTCATCTATAAAATGACAAAAGCACCCATATTACAGGGTCAAATGACCTAATATCTCAAAAGCACTTTGCAAACCATAAAGAGTTACATATTAATATTTGTTTTTATTTTTGTTTATCATTATTCCATCAGAATAAAGGAAATCACTAACTATAAATCAGGAATTCCAGGATTCACATCTCTAAACCCCTTAGTA
>NW_025377738.1:0-5490 GCF_016433145.1 Gracilinanus agilis
GAATGAATGAATGAATGAATGAATGAATGAATGAATGAATGAAAGAAGGAAGGAAGGAAGGAAGGAAACAAGGAAGGGAGAGAGGAAGGAATGGAGAGAGAGGGGGGGGGGGGAGGGAAGGCACCATTACTCTCTGACCCTCTGACTGGAGGTTGAAGAGATAGGAGCTCCAAAACATCCATTTAAGGAGAGGGCCTAGGACTAGCCATTCTTCATTTCCCAACTTACTGCCCTCCTTTGACTTCTCCTACCTACCACCCCATCTCTTCATGTCAGCTCCTTTTGTGGGTATCTTTCCCCATTAGATGTTAAGTTCCTTGAGGGCAAGGACTGTCTTTTTAGTATTTGTAGCCCCAGTGCTTAGTACAGTGTCTCACACATAGTAGGTACTTAATAAAATATTTATTGACAGACTAATAGATTATGAAGTCCTTAAAATGTCAACCAGAGGAGTTTGCATTTTATCCTAAAAACAGGAGGGAATCACTGAAGTTTCTCGGCACTTAGTACAGTGGCTAGCACATAATAAGCATTTAATAAATATTGATTGATTGATTCTTTTTCTTAAGCCCTTTTCTTTCATCTTAGAATCAATACTAAGTATTGGTGCCAAGACTGAAGAGCGGTAAGGGTTAAGTGATGTGCCCAGGATCACACAGCCAGGAAGTGACTGAGGCCAAATTTGAGCCCAGGATCTCTGCCTTAGGAATGCCAGTTTAGTAGGTATGTGGTCAATTCAAACGTTAGTTAAGTAGATAAAGACTAGGCTGGTGGGGTATGAAATAGGGATGACCTGGAGCAGAGAGAGAGGATGCTGGGGATAAGTGACTTACTCAAGGTCACACAGGTCAAGTGTAGAACCAACCTTATCAGTAGATAGAAACCCAGATTCCCATTCACCAAACCCAGCTGACAGCCAAATTTCCTAGGAACTAGAAGGGGGAGGGGGGAGGGTGAAATGAGGAGAGGAAACAAAACTGGGCCCTGTGTCCTAGCCTAAGGCTAAGAATGATAAGGATCTCAGAGTAGCCTTAATAAAACCCAAGAGTTAGGTTAACTGGAAAAACAGTCTTAAACCATAGTCAAAAATTGCAGCCTCTGAATTCCAGATTCAAAGCAATGAGCCAAAGGAGAGAGTTTTCTCCCTGGCACTTCCTTGCTTTGAGGAATTATGTGGGACCCAATCTGGGAGCCCCTTCGGGAATAATCCAGCCTTTCCCAAATGCGTCCCACTCTCAGGCAGCGCCGCCACCCCCTCTGCTGTCTTCAGAGGATTACTGAATGCTGCCCACCCGGCTGCCGGTGCTCTCCTCTCCGGATTCAATCACTGCTTTCTGCTCCCTCTCTGAGGGGAACAAAAAGAAAAGCACTGTTGTTCTCCCAAGATAAGCCCGTTCCTGTAATTCCAGAATTAACAGCTACCGTCCAAGTGTGTTGGTGTCATTGAATAGGGCGAGCTTTCTCTCAGGAACGGGGCCAAGGATCTTAGTCTTGAAGAAAAGGAATTGGGGCTCGGGAGCTCACGCGTGCTCGGAGGGGGAGGGGCGGGGGTTGGTTTTTCCAGGAACAGAAACCACCGGGGAGACGAACTGGAGGGCGAAGGAATGGAAGTGCTCATGAAGCTAAGGTCAAGGGCAATGCGTCCCACCCCCAGACAAGGTTGGCTTTGCCCAGTTGAAGTCGTTGTGCTCCAGTCACTGACTTTCCTTCCACTAAACCCAGACAGCTCACACATGCGCGGCATTTGTTATAAAAGGGAAAGGACGGATCACCAGGGTGACCTGGTCACGCCACTGATTAAAACGCTCAAGAGCATCGTCTTATCAGATGAAGGACACAACCTGAAAATAGCACCGACGTCCTCCGGGAGGCTGGAGGGGATTGTCATGACTTCCACTTGCCCGTGGCCTTCTGGAGACCCGAGAGAACTCATTCCTCTCCTCCCCTTTTCATTTATATTTATATCTTTCAGTCTTTTCTTTGATAGTCTCTCATTGTTTTCATTTTCTCTGAATCTTTTCCTTTCCTTTTGACAGTCTTCCTGCCACTGTGAAATCCATTTGATTCATCCCATGTTTACTGATGAACAACTATGTGCCAAGAGGAGAGGCAACACAGAATCGTGAAAAAGAATCAGCCCTGGAGTCAGAGAGATGTGGGTCCAAATACTGATGGCTTTGTGTCTCTGAACAAGTCATTTAACCTCCCAGAGGTCCAGGCAACTCTCTTAAGACTAGTAAGTTGCAGAGAAGGTACTGACCTACTTTGGTGGAGGGTGACCTTTGAAATCTCAGATCCAGTACCTATCCTTAGAAGTTGCACAATAATTGAAGATCCCCGTAAGCAAAGGGAACTTCCCACTCCCACAAAATCACAGGTTCTGGTAAAAATAAAAGAAATACTATATAGAAATAAGGTACTGTGTTGGCTGCTTAGAACTCAAAAGATGCAAAACTCAGGTTGCCCTTGCCCTCATGGAACTTTCAGTCTAATAGGGACTGTGGTAAGTAAATAAATGAGAAGAAAGATACAAAATAGAAAGGGATGGGAACTAACAGGTACTCCGTCCTATAAGAAAATGCCAAAAGAGAGTTTCTTTTTAGCTATACACTCAGGAAGGCATTATAGAGACAGCACCTGAGGTGGACCTTGAAGGAAGAAAAAAAATAGGTTCTAGGAATGGGGGAAGGAAGGAAGGAAGGAAGGAAGGAAGGAAGGAAGGAAGGAAGAGAGGGAGGGAGGGAGGGAAGGAAAGAAAAAGACTACAAGAAATCTAGCTTAGCTAGAACATAGTTTGTGTGACAGGGATGTGAAATCAAACTAGAAAGGAATGTTGCATATAGATTATGGAGGGCCTTAAACGTAAGGCTAACTAATTTGTGTTTTAATCTTTAGGTAATAGATAGCCAGAGAAGATTTTGGGGAGAGGACTAATACTAAAGATAGTATGAAGATAGATTGTAGAGGTATGATGACTTTAGTTGCTTCCAGACTGCTGAAGTCATCATTCCCTGAACTGAGACAGTTCGGACATTTCCTTATCAGTTTCTTGGTTTGACATGGAATGTTTTCAGGATTAGTTTTTGTTTGCTCCTTCCCTCTCCCTGGAATAGTTTTCACCTGAGATAGCTCCCTTCACGAGGGACCTCATGTTACCTTCAGTGGAGGTGCTGGCTAAGTTATCACTGGCAGTTTGGGCTTCCTTTTTCTGAAGTAACTGATTCTTTACTAGACCGGGAGCTATAATTTTCAGCATGCTGGGATATCTTGGCACTCCTCTGAGTCTCAAACAAAAGTCATCTGTCTTCTGTTTACCAGGTCTGGGGTTGTTTGGAATTCCACCCCATGGACCCCCATTATTTTGTCAGACAGGATTCTGACCTCTTCATTGGTTGCTTCCCTCATGATTCTGCAAGGACCCATAAATTGCAGGGGAAGATAAATTCTAAAGGGAGAACTAATGCTATCAGATTAGAGATACTACAAGAATAGAAAAATTCCAAAATGTGTCACTGGAAAAATCTTTCTCCAAAGTTCATCTCAGATGCTACCTCCTTCAAGGAAGATTTTTATAGATCAGTGTTTTTCTCCCTTCTCAAAAATTTCCAGAATATTTTGCTTGGATCTCACCTTTGCATCCATTGCTCGCATTCTTATATCATATTAATCTGGTCCTGGGTTGTGTCCTTCTCCCTCTCCTCTAAAACCACCAAGTAAACTTCTTAAAGACAAGAAGAGTTCTCTTTTTTTTTTTTTTTTGCCACCAACCCTAGCACAGTACCTAACAAACCTGTGTTTGCTTAATTGAACTGAATAGCTCACTAAACAGAGTTGGTTCTGTCACTAACTAGCTGTGTGACCTCAAATAAGTCATCTGATCATAGATTTAGAGGTGGAAGGAATCCCAGAAGTGATCTGGTCTGTTCACCTCATTTTACAGATGAGGAAACTGAGGCTCAGAGAGGTTAAATGACTTACCCAGGGTCACATAGCAACTATAAAGATTTGAAACCAAGTTTTACTGGCTCCAATTCCAGTATTCTATCCACTAGGGTAGACGGGCTCCTTCCACAAAATTCACCAAAAACTAACCACCTATACTACTCTGCTAGGTTACAGCTACTAGGTGCCACTCCACTAGAATATAAAGACAAAAACACAGAAGTGTCCATATTTTTGAGGCCAATTCAATTGGAGAAAGATGACAGGTATATGCATAGAAGTTAATCAAAGGAGGAAAAGAACAGCTGGAAAGATTAGGGAAAACTTCATGTAGGATGTGAAAAATAAACTTGGCTTAGGAAGAAATAAGGATACAGAGAAGCAAAGATTATGATAAAAGTCATTTCAGGTTATGCCCAAAGGGCTATAAAACAATGCACACGCTTTGATCCAGAAATATCATTACTAGGCCTGTATCCCAAAGAGATCAAAAAAAGGGGAATGGACCTACTTGTACAAAAATATTTACAGCTCCTCTTTTTGTAGTGGCAAAGAATTCGAAATGGAGGGGATAGCCATCAATTGGGGAATGGCTGAACAAATTGTGGTGTGTGATAGTGATGGAATACTATTGTGCTGTAAGAAATGATGAACTAGATGATTTCAGAAAGAGCTAGAAAAAAACTCTGAACTGACGCAGTGAAATAAGCAGAACCAGGAGAACATTGTACAGAGTAACAGCAATATTATGAAACAATCATATGTGATATATCTTGCTACTATCAGCAATACAATACTCTAGAACAATTCTGAGGGACTTATGAAAAAGAATGCTCTCCACCTCAAGAGAAAGAATTGTTGGAGTCAGAATGCAGATGAAAGCATACAATTTTTCAATTGTTTTATTTGGGTTGGGATTTGGGGTTTTTTTTGGTTTCATAAGATTATTCACTTACAAAAATGGATATAATATAGAAATATGTTTTTGTGATAATATATGTATAACCCAGAAAAAAATTTTAATTTTTAATTTTTAAAAGAAGTCCTTCCAGGCCTAGGCAGCAGGCAACCTATGCAAAAGCATGGAGATGGGAGAATACCAGCTAAAGTCTGACTAGAATGTTGAATGTACAAAAGAGAGTAATATAAGTGTCTGGAGCCAGATTGTGGAGGATTTTAAATGGCCAGCTGAAGAGTTTGCATTTTATCTAAGAAGTGACAGGGACTAGTTTGAAACCATTATTTTCAGATCTTTCTGAAACTATTTCTTCATTTCTTAGAGAACCATAATATTCTATTATATTCTTATACCATAATTTGTTCTGTCATTCTCCAATTAGTGAGTGGCCCACCTTCTTAAGTTTCCAGTTTCTAAACACCAAAAAAAGTTGCTACAAACAGTCTCTAGTAGTAGTCTTGATAGGTGAAAAAAACGTGCATTTGAGCAAGGGAATGGCATGGAAGGAAGGAAGGAAGGAAGGAAGGAAGGAAGGAAGGAAGGAAGGAAGGGAGGGAGGGAGGAAGGAAGGAAGGGAGGGAGGAAGGAAG
>NW_025377739.1:0-1275 GCF_016433145.1 Gracilinanus agilis
CATTAATATTTGCACTCCCTAATTTATTAATATAGACACTCAATGATATAAATTTTCCCATTAGAACTGTTTTGACTGGATCCCATAGTGTTTGGTAAGAAGTCTGATCATTGTCATTGTCTTCAATGAAATTATTAATTGTTTCTATGATTTGTTCTTTCACTAAATTATTTTGAAGAATTATATTATTTATTTTCCAATTAGTTTTTGGTCTGCCTCTCGATGTATTCTTGCAAATAACTATTTTTATTACATTATGATCTGAGAAGGTTGCATTTATTATTTCTGCTTTTTTGCATTTGTTTGCCATGTTTCTATGCTCTAGTACATGGTCTATCTTTGTGAATGTTCCATGTGCTCCTGAAAAGATGGTGCATTCCTTTTTGTCCCTATTTATTTTTCTACATATATCTATTAACTAACTTTTCTAGGATTTAATTCACCTCTCTTATCTCTTTTTTATTTATTTTTTGGTTTGATTTATCTAGATCAGATAGGGTAAGGTTGAGGTCCCCCACTAGTATAGTTTTGTTACCTCTTTCATCCTTGAGCTCCAATAGCTACTTCTTTAAAAATCTGGATGCTATACTGTTTGGTGCATACATATTGAATACTGATATTTCTTCATTGTTTATACTGCCTTTTATTAGGATGTAATTACTTTCCCTATCTTTTTTAACCATATGTATTTTTACTTTGGCTTTGTCAGAGATAGGGAAGGTAATGGCAGGGATGGTAACCCCTGCCTTCTTTTTCTAATTTGCAGCCCAATAGATTTTGCTCCATCCTTTCATTTTTACTTCATGTATGTCTTCCTGTCTCATGTGTGTTTCTTGTAGACAACATATGGTTGGATTTGGGTTTCTAATCCACTCTGATATTTGCTTCCATTTTATGAGTGACTTCATCCCATTCACATTCAGAGTTATAATTACCAACTGTGTATTCCCAGACATTTTGATTCCCTCTCCTTGTCCTGCCCTTTCTTCTTTCACTATATCCTTCTATACCAGTGTTTTGTTTTTAATCAGATCCCCTAATCTCCTCCCTTATTGTACTTCCCTTTCTCTCCCCTCTCTTCTTATTCCCCTCTTATTGTTCTTTAAAGTTATGACACACACCCCACCCTCTTTCTCTTTAGTATTGCTTTACTCCCCACCAGTCCATTTGTTACCCTTCTACTTTTCTATAGGGCACAAATCAATTCTCTGCCCCAATGGATCTGTTGGTTCTTTCCTCTTTAAGTTAATTTCAATGCACTTAAAATTTCAGTAT
>NW_025377740.1:0-1347 GCF_016433145.1 Gracilinanus agilis
CTGGGGATTGGAATGAGAAGAAGAAAAATTAAATTCTTCTTAATTAGGAAAAAAATTACATTTGCAACCAAAGTGAGATGATTGGCCTGGTTGGTTACTTCCATCTCTTATGCTTTCTTTTATGTAGCTCATTTGGGCCTTAAATATATCTGTCCCCAATAAGGTGGCAACCAATGGAAAAATGCATGGGAAATATAAAACATGCTATCATATTGAAAACAATTAGGGAATTTTCCTTTTGCTCCCTTACCTGTGGTTTTTTCTTGAGCTATCAGAAGACACAATTGGTAGATGTGATTATATTTATATCTACATATGTGGGAATTTCCAGTCTTCACTTGCTATAAACTCAGTAACTGTGAACTTCATCACACAGTTAGGGTAGGGGGAAATCCCTTTATGGAACTGCATTGTGCAAGGATGCCCTCTTGAAGAGCCCAGGCTGGAAGAATGGTTGGGAAGCTTGCTGGGTATTGTATTAGGTTTCATTACCAAGAGTCCCATTAAATCCCAGTGAAACAGTAAACTTAGTGTTTTCTCAACTTAAAACCAGTAAGAGTCCAATCCAGAAAAACACCAACTAGGGGACTTTATTGGAAAGTCTAAAATCCTGCCTGTCATGATCTTAGCACCTGTTCCTATAATAACTTAAAAAAAAGGGCCAAAACTGTGGTATGTGGCTACGGGCAGTTGTGAGAATGTGGAAACCCACTGATCGAAGCACAATTAAAGAATTATTAGAAAATCAGACTTCACAGCATGAGCACAATATTTCAGATGCATTTTGTGTGGTACAATGTCATTTCCAACGATAATTTTTATTGTAATGCCTTTTGGGGGCCTTCCAGCAATTCTTATTTTTTTTGCAGATAATAAGATTAGACAGAATCCTTGAGTGTTGGCATATTTTGGGGGGTTGGAGAGTAGAATAAGAAGGTTGGGAACACAATAACTTTGGGATGATTGACGATGATGGTGATTGATAATGTTGATGAAGAAAATGATAACTGACTGAGATCATTGTTCTGTGATCTTGATATATGATATGGGTATTCCCTTGAACAGTGCAGCTGGCAACTCATCCATGACTTGTCTCCTATGAGACTCAACCATGTTCTCCTAACATGGGAGTGTCCTAAATCTGAATCTCTTTAAAATTTTTAATTCTAAATCTGGATCTCTTGATATTCACCAGTGCTATTTGAGCACACAGATAAACTGTTATCTCTTGCATTTGCTACATGAGTGACCTACCTTCCTTTCTGAGCTTACATTCTTTTTTCCTTCTTTCCTTCCTTCCTTCCTTCCTTTTTTATTCCTTCCTTCCTTCCTTCCTTCCTTCCTTCC
>NW_025377741.1:0-1176 GCF_016433145.1 Gracilinanus agilis
AGAGAGAGAGAGAGAGAGAGAGAGAGAGAGAGAGAGAAACTGATGCCCAGGGAAAATGAACATTTTATTTGTGGTTAAATATAGAAATTATTATATAGAGAAAATAAGTCCATTAATTTTTGATACCAAATTCCATCCTATATCCACTATATCAGTGATGGAAAACCTTTTAGAGATAGAGTGTCAATGCTGCAACCTCAAACCCCAAATAATTTCAAGTCCTCTTGTCTTGGCTCAAAGTTACATCAATCCCACTGGCATTGGTTGGTCTCTTTGACCTTGTGCTCGATTTGCACTATTCATATTGGCTTTGTGCTTCTTTAGTACTGTGTAGTGGCTCTGTTTATATTTTCTTCTTCCGGAATCAGGCATAATCATTAAGCAAAGTCCCATAATATTTAAACAATCAATGACATTCTACAGTTTAAAGCTTTTTTGGGGTATGCATTAATAATCAAATGAATATATTTTAAAATTATATTACTGTAAAATAAAAAAGATTAATATTGTTTATATTTACTTCAAAGCACTCAAATACTATATTGCAAATACAAGAAAAAAATAAGAAAAAATGTTTTAAAAATCAAAAATATATAAATTAGTATCAGTAATACACTGTGTCAGCCAAGGGGAGATAGAATACAAAAATTCCTCATCAGAAAATGAGATCCATTTCCTTTTTAAACTTGGTCATGAACCACTGCATGAGTACAAATGATTTTTACAAAATAACAGATATATAAAAACAAAACAGTAGTAGAGTAAATAATGTACATATTCAAATAAAGTACCAAATTCTCAAAATTCACAATAGCTCAGTTATTGACAATAGCACACAAACCCATTATTATATAGGGTTTACATGAGTTTATAACATAGCCACTTGCTCTGTGATATTTAAAACCTATGAACTGATGGATACTTGTCACAAATTCAACAGATATAGCACATCTTTCAACCTTGGCAATTGCTGATGAAAACTTATTTGGGTCTAAAACATCACCAGGAATTCTAGATTCTTCTGATGGAAAAATGAATTAAAATGAAGAATTAAAATATCAAGTATGCAGGAGCTGTTTTTGACTTCCTGCTTTATATATAAAAAGTGTTGGTAGGAATTTCTATTTGGTTCTCTACCTTTTAATACAACATTCTTTATAATATATATGTATGTAT
>NW_025377742.1:0-1499 GCF_016433145.1 Gracilinanus agilis
AGGAAGGAAAGAAGGAAGGAAGGAAAGAAGGAAGGAAGGAAGGAAGGAAGGAAGGAAGGAAGGAAGGAAGGGAGGGAGGGAGGGAGGGAGGTAAAGAAATGGAAGAAAGGCCAGACTTATGTACTCAAAATCTACTGAAGTGAAGTAGAAAAATATAAAAGTTAAAGGAATAGTGTGGGAAAGGGGAGGGGGACAAATAAATGATTATCTGGAGTACTACCTCTCAATGTTCTCATAGAGCAAAGACGTTTAAATAGAATTGAAGGAAAAGTACTTTTACAAGATTGTAAGATTTGAGGTAAAGGGTAGTGCTCAAAGAAGCTCTAGAGAAATAATAGGAGGCTTCTCTCTCTCTCTCTCTCTCTCTCTCTCTCTCTCTCTCTCTCTCTCTCTCTCTCTCTCTCTCTCACACACACACACACACACACACACACACACACACACACACCAACTTTAGGCTCAGAAGAATGAGTACAAGCTGGAATCTTGAGACAAGTGATACTGTATGAGAAGATATGTACAGAGGAGGGAAAAAAATCAGTCAGGACGAGTTTATGCTTAATATTGCTACCTGTGGAGTACTTACCTTAGGACAAGAATGATCTGTGTTCAAATACTACCTTAACCCATGTTATTTGGGTGAACTTAGCCAAAGCATTTAACATCTCAGTGTCTTTGACAGTTCTCTAAGATTGTAAATTACAGAAAAGATGACAGCCTGTTGTAGAGAAAGTTTATTTGTCTGATGGCAAGCCCCCTCTGCTGATGAAAGTCCAGGAGCAATTCCTATCTCCTATGAAAAGTAAATGTAGTCTGTTTTGCAAAGGACACCATTGGGGGTAGGAGAAAAAGGAGAGGAGAACAAAAAGAAGTCTTTATATAACTTGGGCTGAATTTCGAAGGAATGTAGGGATTCTAAGAGGCAACAGTAAGTAGGAAAGTAAAGGACATATTGCTAGACTAAAGTGGGAGTGGGGGAAAGTCAATGGAAATGACACAAAAATAGAGATAGTTCTGTGTGACCCTGGGCAAGTCACTTGATCCCCATTGCCTACCCTTACCACTCTTCTGCCTTGGAGCCAATACACAGTATTGACTCCAAGATAGAAAGTAAGGGTTTAAAAAAAAATAGAAATAGTTATAAGATGCTCAAAACCTAAGGAATCAGTCAGTGCATCCTTGGAAAAAAAGCAATTAGAGAAAGGGATATATAAAAGAGTGGTTTTCATTAGCAAAGTGATTAGATTTAAGATATTTTTCCTTGATTCCTGTTTGGTTTTGCTTTGGTTTTTAGTACTTCAGCTCTACCCCAAACCCCAAAAACATAGTTGAGCAGAAAATTTTGACTATATAGTTAGAAAAAATCAGTTACTAAATTTCATCATTTGATATCTCTATTAATAAGACATTGAATAGAATTTTAAAGCTGAAAGGGGTTTTCAAAAGCAGCTAGTTCCATTTTCTCATTTTTATACAGAGTAGATAGAGAATGGAAATCA
>NW_025377743.1:0-1376 GCF_016433145.1 Gracilinanus agilis
AGAGAGAGAGAGAGAGAGAGAGAGAGAGAGAGAGAGAGAAATCATTGCAGGCATGGGGGACAGTGAGGAAAAATGCCCAGAGTGGGGAAATAAAGAACCTTGTGTGAGGAACAATAAAAAGACCACAAAGTATGTGAGGGAGTAAGATGTAAACAGACTAGAAAGAAAGCTAATGATAGACTAAGAAGGGTTTTGAATACAAAACAGAGGATTTCATAATTTATCCTGGAGTTGTAAGAGAGTCAGTGGAATTTTAGTAGTGGGGTGAAAATGTCTGAATTGTGCTTTTTTGGAAGATCACTTTGAAACCTAAGTAGAGGATGTACAGTTTTTTTGAGATAGACTACTGGCAAGGAGTTTTAGCATGAGGCTATTGAAATTTTATAGCAGTGATGACAAATCTATGGAATGGGTGCCAAAGATGGCATGCAGAGTGCTCTCTGTGGGCACATGGCCACCCACCCCCTTTTTTACTAGAAGGAAAGGACTCTGGTGGAACTGGTCCCTCTCCCCCTCTCCTTCATCTATGATGACATTTTTCACATCCCCACCCCTCTGCCCTGAAGCCAATGGGAGCTCCAGGGGGAAAGTTGGGTGGCTCACAGGCTGCAGAGCAGGAGGAGAGCAAATTGCCATTCCCCTCCCCCTCTCTACACTCACTGAGGACATTCCTCATTTCACTCACCCCTCTGCCCAGTCTCCCCATGAGAGTACTTCCTCCATCCCCTGTGTGAGGAAAGGGTGGGGACAGGGTGCACCTGACACTTGATGATGGGGAGGAACTTGGTAGCCATCTCTTGGGTGCTAGATGAGTGTGAGGCCAGCACTCCATCTCTAAAATACTCTCCATCACTGTTGTATAGGTACCTAAGGAGGGAAGAAGGGGGAGAGTATTTATATGAGAGATGTAAAGAAGGTAAACTTTGGCTTTCTGGTTAAACCTTTGGAACCTAAGAATTTTTTTTGTCGTTGCTTTGTTGTTTTATTTTTTTTTTTAATAATTAAAGGAAATGCCACATATAAAAGAGGGTAGAGGAGTGAAAATAAAACTGTATTTTTTCACACTCAAAATCTTAGACTCCTTGAAATTTAACACAAGTTTAACCCCCGATTTAGGTAAAATAAATGATACATTAATTAGAAATAGTGACTGATACCAGAATTAAAAGTAGCATTGTATGGTTGGCTGAGAGCTAGTCTTGAGAGTCATGAAGACATAGGTTCAAGTTCGCCTCTGACATATATGCTAGGTGGATCTCTTAATGTTTCAGACAAATATAAAGAATTACAAACTATAGAAGAAGGTTGTAGCTCAATTGGAAAAGGGAATTTCTTATACTGATCAAATCATATATATAATATCATATATATATATA
>NW_025377744.1:0-1048 GCF_016433145.1 Gracilinanus agilis
CCATTTGGGAAGTGAAAAAAGGTGAAATGATGAGAAGGAACTACTGTCAATAAGTAAGGGGGGATAGAAGATTCCATTAGGGAAGGGACTACAGAATGGGAGAGGAGGATTCTGTTAGGGAGGGGAAGAAAAGGTGATACAAGAGGAAGGAACCATAGGAAATAAGTAGGGGGAGGAAGAAGATACCATTATGGAAGGGAGGCAAAGGTAATAAAACAGGAAGCAACCATGGAAAGTAGGAACCACTGTGAATAATTAAGGGGAGATAAAAGATACCATTAGGGAAGGGAGAAAAAGGAGAGATGACAGAAGAGAACCATAGAGAATTAGCATGGGTGGGGGCAGGAGAAGGAAGATACCATTAGGGAGGAAAGGCAAAGGTAATGAAACAGGAAGGAACCATCTGGAACAAATGGGGGGCGGGAGGGAGATTCCAGTAGGAATGGAAATAAAAGGTGATACAACAGGAAGAAACCACTGGGGAAAATGGGGGGGCAGATAAGGAAGATTCAATTATGGAGGGTAGACAAATGTAATAAGATAGGAAAGCACCATTTGGAATGAATGAGGGGAAGGAAGATACCATTAAGGAGGGTAAGCAACAGTGAGACAACAGGAAGGAACCACTGGGAATAAATGGGGGGAGAGGGAAAATTCCAATAGGGAGGGAAATGAAAGGTGATACTACGTGAAGAAACCATCAAGGTGAGATGATGAGAAGGAGCCACTGTTAATAAGTAAGTGGAGATAGAAGATTCCATTAGGGAAGGGAGTACAGAAGGGGAAAATGGAAGATACCATTAGGGAGAAGAGGCAAAAACAAGACAATAGGAAGGAACCATAGGGAATATGTAGGGGGAGGAAGAAGATTCCTTTAGAAAGGGTAGGCAAATGAGAGAAGACATGGAGGAACCACTGGGAATGAATGGGGGGGAGAAGGAAGATTCCAATAGGGAAGGAAATGAAAGGTGATACAACAGGAAGGAACCATGAAGAACAAGTGGAGGGAGAAGAAAAATAGGAATAGGCAGGAGAGTAAAAGGAGAGA
>NW_025377745.1:0-2293 GCF_016433145.1 Gracilinanus agilis
CTCTCTCTCTCTCTCTCTCTCTCTCTCTCTCTCTCTGTCTCCCTCCCTCCCTCCCTTCCTTCCTTCCTTCTTTCCTTCTTCACCATGGTAGAATGAAAAGAATTAGTCGTGAGTACCCCCAGCTTAATATGTGACTTGAGGCTCTAAGTTCCTTTCCTTCTCTGACTTGGATCCCAAAACTTTGAATTGCAGAGTTCAATTTAAGATAATTTACAAAAGTCCCTCCTGGTTCTATTGATTATATAGTAGTACTTCTCAGACATAGGCACTTCTCTCAGGGCACGGGACCAACATTGTGCCTTCAGCCCCTGTCCTAGATAGATTTTCAAGGAAAATCTCAGCCTTCTGAGAACCACTCCTGCCTCTCATATCCTCTTCCCTGCACAAGCCTATGGAAGGCATGCTCCCTGCTGACCAGAGGTCCAGGACAGAATCTGATCAGAATGGAGTGTAGCCTGCTCTGCCACACACATCTTCCTGCAATACCTGTTAGCTTTATTGGGGTCCATAATACTGCTGGCTCAGAGCAGACCATATAGTTAAAGCCTGATAAGGCATGCACTGACTGACTGCACGTGCTGGTTCCCTTGTGCTTCAAGAACACGGATGACTAAGCCGATGCTCACCCCTCTGATATCGTAGCTGGCCTAAGACGAATTGAGTCCTCTGACTCCCAATCCTGCCCTGTTTCCACCTGATTCAAACCAAAGACTCCTCCTTTGGTGAGAGGGAAACTAGATGACCTAAGATCCTTCTCCCAGCTCTGAGACTTCCTGATGTTAAAACGCTGCATCTGAGCCCCATCTCATTGGCCCCGAAGTCGCCACTGATCTCTTGGGTGCCACATGTAAAGAGTTTTCCTCACACCTCATCCTTGGCCTCTCCGTCGTATCTGACATTATCAATCACCCCTTCCTGGATATTCTCTCTTTTCTGGGTTTTCATGGTCTCCCTTGAATCTCTTCCTACCTGTCTGCTCTTTCTTAGCTTCTTTTGAAATATTTTCATCCGTGTGACGCTCGAGACCCTGCCCTTCTCTCTCTTTTCTCTTTTCTCACGTGGTGATTTCATTATTTCCGTGTGTTCAGTGATCGTCTCTTATGTGAATGGCGTCTAGATCTACATAACCTGCCCTCGTTTCTCTCCTGAGCTCCAGCCCTGCATTACCAGCTTGCCCATTAGACGTTTCAAACTGGTTCAGACAGAACAAGCCATCCTTCCCACCTTCCCCGTACCAATCCCCCTCTTTCCTGATCTTCTGTATTAACTGCTAAGGGTACCAATATCTTCTCAGTCTCCTGGTTTCACCTCAGAATCATCCTTGACTCCCTCCTCACTCTGCGTACCCAGTCAGTTGCCAAATTTTGTCATTTCCACGTTTATGACATAGTCTTCATCCAGTCTCCAGCGGTCTACTACAATAGCCTTCCCATTTGTCTCCTTGATTCATTTCTACCAAAACCAATCTCTGCTCTACCATGTGCCACAGGGATGTTCCTCAAGCGTAGGTCGGCCAGTTGTGTCTCACTCTCTGTGATCTAATTTTGGGGCTTTCTTGGCAAAGAGACTAGAGTAGTTTGCCATGTCCTCCAGCTCATTTTACAGACGAGGAACCTGAGGCAGACGGGATTAAGTGACTTGTCCAGAGTCACCCAGTGTCCAAGGCTAGATTTTAATTCAGGTCTTCCTGACTCCAGGCCCAGCACCCTATCCACTGTGCACCCCAGGCTGCCTCTGCCTTATCTATTCTCAAATCAATAGATCTCAAATATAAAGTTTTGCACTTAAAACTTCCCAACTGGGGCAGCTAAGTGGCTAAGTGGGATGTTTTTATTTTTCTAATTACATGTAATAACAATTTTCAATATATTCTGAAATGATAAGATCCAAATTGTCTCCTTCCCTCCTGGCTCCTGGAGATAGTAAGCAATTTGATCTAGATTACATGTGTATTGTAATCAAAATTTAATTCCATATTGGTCATTGTTGTAAGAGAATACTCATATAAAACCAAAACCCCCAATAAAAACCCAAATAAACTAAAGTGAAAAATCCTATCCTTTAGCCTGCATCCCAACTTCAACAGTTCTTTTTCTGGAGGTGGAGAGCATTCTTTGTCATAAATCCCCCAGAATTGTCCTGGATCATTGTAGTGCTGAGAGTAGTAAATCTTTCAGAGTTAGTCATCATTCAAGTCCGATGTTCCTGTATACAATGTTCTCCTGGTTCTGCTTATTTCTCTCTGCCTCAGTTCATGGAGGCCTTTCCAGCTCCCTCCCTCCTTCCTTCCTTC
>NW_025377746.1:0-1705 GCF_016433145.1 Gracilinanus agilis
ATATAGATATAGATATAGATATAGATATAGATATAGATATAGATATAGATATAGATATATATGTCAACTGGCAAGAATTCCCAGAATGGTTTCTATATATCTAGAGCTGTTGGCCCTATGAAGGTACACATAGGTTGAGCCTAGGAAGCAATGAAAAGTTTGCCTATAGAAGCAGGGAAGTGAAAGTACTAAGAATATATCAGCCAGAAATAAAAGTTGTGATAAACATATGGAAGTTTTATACAGGTGGAAAAATAAGTGAGTATTAGACATTTAAAAGCAAGGATCTGACATCAAATTTCACAGAAAAGTTAAGAAATGCATCAGTGAAATGCTTGATACATTTAAACAAGCTATAAGACTGAAAAAAAAAATCAAGAGCAGGAAGACATTCAAAGAAAATTAGGTGGAAAGGGAAGTTAGAAATAAATCAATTTTATCTAACCTGATTTTACAAAAGGAAAAAAAAACTCACAATGACAAGAGGTCTAAGGAAGTTATAAAAGTCATGTATGATACAATAACTAATAATCCAATCAGCCAAGGGTATATGACAAGTTGAGAAGATCAGACTTATGATTTGCTCAAATAGATGACTAACTTGTGGGGGGGGAGCTAAAATGTGTTTTTTTGTGGGGTATTTTTTTTTTATGAAGAGAATGTTGAACTTTATTCTGATCTTTCAAAGTAACTTGGAAAAATGTGTTTGTGAGGTGAATAGTAAGATATAAAATAAGGGATTTCTAGCATGACCCTGAAATAATCTTCAACATCTAAAGAAGATATATTCAAGGTCATTGTAACCCCCAAAAGTATATATGTGAAAATGGGGTTGCAATAATGGATTTTTTGTTTTTATTTTTTATTTTCAGTTCCAAATTCTCTGCCCCCTCCCACTGATTGAGAAGGCAAGAAATATGACATGTGACAAAAATATTGATACTTCTTTGATATCAGTGGATATTCATGTAGAATTCATCCCACAAAATCAAAACATTAATCTCAATATACATAATTATTGAATCATTGGAAAAGACCTATATAATACGAAGTAAATTGTGACCCAAAGAAGGCATTGTTTACCATGCTAATACATCAGTTCATAGTATATTTTCTTTTTGCTCATGTTTTTTTTTATATATGTTTTGTTTTTGTACTAGTCATTTATCAATATATTATCCTACCATTGAAGCATTTCTTATAACAAAGACAGTTCAGCCAAAACAACGAAGGCATTTTCCACTAATCTGACAGCATATGCCACATTCCACACCTGAAGTGCCCCACCACTTTACTAAAGATGGAAATATTTTATTATCTGTTTTCTAGATCAAGGATCAGTTAGGAATTATCTTGAATTGGCATTCAGTTATCTGATTAATATTGTTTTTTGTTCATATTATTATTATAGGCATTGTGTTTATTATTTTCCTAGATTTGCTTAATTTGCTTTGCAACACATTATACAAGTATTCCCATGCTGCTCTAAATTCTTCAAATTCCAGCATCACAATATTATTATATTGCAGTTTGTTAGCCATTTCCCAATTGATGGGCATTTACTTTGTTTTGAAAGGGAGGAATCTGGGTAAGGAGGGAGGACTAGGGGTTTCCCTTTCACTAATAAATCTCTACCAGTCCCAGACCCACTGACCTTGCAAAAATTCCTCCCTTTCAGTTTCCATCTTTTTGGTGCCCAAGAAGA